>NC_088239.1:27655325-27812825 GCF_036934945.1 Oncorhynchus masou masou
CAATTTTTGTATTTTTTATTATTCTCTCTCTCTCGCTCTCTCTTTCTCTCTAGAGTTATCTGTCTTTCTCCAGTCCCAGTGTCTCTTCAGACTCAGCCAGCATTGATAAACGTCCTCAGTTCCTTGGAGATGTGATTAAGGCTGTTTCTGATGTCAGAGAGAAACTAGAAGACTTCCTTACAGGAGAATGGATCAAGATCTCCACCATAGGTGGGTTTAAATGAATACTAACACAATACATAAGAACACCCACTTCACACCATGTACAACACGATATGTTGATAATATTTTGTATCTTTGTAGTGAATTCAGTGAATGATGTACTGTCTCCAGAGCCCAACAGAGAACACTTCTTACAATGTGAGTTTCTTCCTCAAGTAACGAACAGCCTCCTTTTCTGACACTCCTCACAAACCTTGTGATATTTCAATAGTAGATACTGCTCTCGATGATGTCTGCTCTGCTGTAATCAAAGACAGGGTAGATAGAGTATAGTATGTGCCTTAACTTACTGTTCTAACTCCTCTCATTGGTCTCTGTTCTTCTCCCAGATTCCTGTCAGCTCACACTGGACCCAAACACAGCACAGAAATCCCTCTCTCTGTCTGAGGGAAACAGAAAGGTGACAGTTGTTAATGCTGTTAACGATCCGAATCCTGACCATCCAGACAGATTCACTGATTGGTGGCAGGTCCTTTGTAGAGAGGGTCTGTCTGGACGCTGTTACTGGGAGGTGGAGGGTCATCATGGGACTGTTACAGCAGTCTCATATAAAGACATAAGTAGAATACGGATGGTTAATGAGTCCAGATTCGGATACAATGACAAGTCTTGGGGTTTAGAGTTCTCTGGTAATGGTTATCGTTTCAGACACAATAATGTTGAGACTAAAGTATCAGGCCCTCAGTCCTCCAGAGTAGGAGTGTACCTGGATCACAAGGCAGGTACTCTGTCCTTCTACAGCATCTCTGACACAATGACCCTCCTCCACACAGTCGAAAGCACGTTCACTAAACCCCTCTATCCTGGGATATGGGTTGGGTACAAAAATGATTCTGCTGTGCTGTGTAAACTGTAGAGTTCCCCATATTAGAATGATGGTTAATGCTCTTATAGTTTGGTATGTACAATTTATTTTGATTGATTGAATCTTTAATTTAGTCTAGGTTTAAATCACATCCATATTGATGTATTCTCACTTTGATGAAGTCTAAACTAAAAACGACTGCTGTATTGTCTTTTTTAAAGAAAGATTTTTGTTAATTTCAATCAATTGTATTATTATTTACCTATTGATCCTTGAATGTGAATCTGTTTAGTTTTCGCAAATCTATCCAGGCCTATGTACTGTATATACTCTGATGTGCAGATTTACTACTCAATCAACCGTCCAGCAGATGGAGATATACTGTAACAAACAAACAATATTAAACGTCTTGATTTACTACCTCTTGCCACTCAGAAAACCACCAACAATAACCAATATTTCTATATTTTCATTTTTGAGTGTTTATGCTATAAACGACATGACTAACTAAAGAAAATTATTTTTAGCAGCAGAGAGTGTGTGTGTTTGGGTTTTACTATCCTTGTGGGGACCAGAAGTCCGGTCCCCAAAAGGATAAAGGCTTTTTTAGGCTTAGGGCTTAGGTTTAGGGTTAGGGTTACAATTAGGGTCAGGGTTTAGGGTTTTTGGTGTGTGTGTGGAGTGTTTAACTGAGGAGGAGGACAAACTACTGCAATTTATACAAACAACATAAACTTAGCAATACTTTACATTTGTCCTGTTCTGGTTCCTTCGATGTACTATTTGAAACAGAATGTGATTGGTCAGGCTGTGGCCACTGAACAAAGTCCTCTCTCAATTAGCTTCTCCCTGTTACTACGACATTCATCAGATCAAGGGCTATTTGCATGTGGACGTAGAATTAGCCTTTTAAAACGCTCTTGCACTTTTTACATTCTGTGGTATCTTTTTGAAGGTATGGGAACATGTTACATTCATAGACAGCTCTATTTGCCTCTCATTTTGAATAACGACTCCAGAAAACGGACATTGAAATAGTGATGGTTTTCATTGTTTCTCATCCTGCATTAGTACCCTTTAGTTTATCTCGTGAACTCTAATGTAGACATCAGAAAAATAACACATTTGGACTAGGAACACAATGTACCTTTTAATGGTTCATTGTACATTGGCTACCCATAATATTCATACCCACAATAGTATACAATGAATTATTCACTTTACATTACGTATCAATATTCAGTATACATTTATGTCTGGCTAATATGTAGTAAGCTTGTTAAAGTATGTGAATAGGTTGCTGTAGGGGTTTAGTCCTGGATCACAATGCATGTTACTGGATCTTCCCCTGTTGGAAAGGAATTGTTACCTCTAAATATATGGCTCTGGAGGAAAGTGCTGAAATAGTAGTGCGCTGGATTCCAACCCAGGCTGCAGAAGTATATGTCACAAAGCAGCTTAGACCCCTAAACAACCCTAGGACACAGGATATTCATTGTTGCATTGGCAGAATCAGGAAGTCCCTCCCCTTCCCACAAACTCTATTCTGAGAAAACAAAACTTCGTCGCTGTGTTTTGGCTGTGTGAAAGTGAACAACAGTCCAAATGGCTCAGCAGGCAGTTCTGCTTGACCAGGACCAGTTCTGTTGTTCTGTCTGTCTGGATCTACTGAAGGAGCCTGTAGCTGTTCCCTGTGGACACAGTTACTGTAGGAGCTGTATTGAGGGCTGCTGGGATCAGGATGATCTGAAGGGGATCTACAGCTGTCCTCAGTGCAGACAGACCTTCACTCCAAGGCCTGCTCTGAGAAAAAACAACATGTTGGCTGAAGTGGTGGAGAAACTGAAGAAGACAGGACTTCAGGCTGCTCCCCCTGATCTGTGCTATGCTGGACCTGGAGATGTGGCATGTGATTTCTGCACTGGGACCAGAAAGCAGAAAGCCCTCATGTTCTGTCTGGTGTGTCTGGTGTCTTCCTGCAAGAATCACCTCCAGCCTCACTATAGTGTCCCTGGACTAAAGAAGCATAAGCTGGTCAAAGCTTCCACACAGCTACAGGAGAACATCTGCTCCCGTCATGACGAACTGCTGAAGATTTACTGTCGTACCGATCAGAATTGTATCTGTTATCTGTGTATGGTGGATGATCATAAAGGCCATGATACAGTGTCAGCTGCAGCGGAGAGGACCGAGAAACAGGTTGGACCAGAATAACTTGTTGGTAACTCTGTTAAAAAAAAAATAATTTAATATACAGTAGGAAAGCTGTTTGAATATAATATATATATATATATATATATATATATATATATATATATATATATATATAGTTTCATGAAAAATAATCTCTAAATGTATCATAATGTCTGTAGTCTTACACCATTATTTTCTTAAGAGTCCAAAGTTCAGATTAAGCTATATGATATGAGTACTGCAAACAAACATAATAATTCAACTAAAATCATAGATATATCATTTTGCAAAGGGACTTCTATTACAATATAATTCCTACTAAATCATAATGCTATATTATTGCACTACTGGACAAATAAACCTTGATAGCTCAATGAACAGTGTTTCTCCATAGAGTCAGCTGGGGATGAGTCAGCAGAAGCTCCAGCAGAGAATCCAGGAGAGAGAGAAGGAGCTGAAGGAGCTCCAACAGGCTGTGGAGTCTCTCAAGGTAAGTATTATTGACCAGGCACCAGTTAAAAAAAAAATCTGGATTATAATCTGGATTCTGTATTGCTATTATTTATTTTTTGATTCCACGATCAGATCTCTACCTGTTTTTTGGGCCAGTTTCCTGGACTGGTTATGTTACTACTTCTCCACTGTCATAGGGAAACAGAGATGAGTTAACTACATGAATAAAAGTACCTAGATTAAAGAGAGACATTTACCAACTGACCACATACCTATTATGCGGTCAATTTAGTTTTTAGTTAGTTACGTTGAAATGTATTCGTTGTAGTGCCTTTCACCTTTTTAAAATCCATCCTGAATCCATCGTTTCCTGTGGGATTAAGATAATCAACATTTTCGGGATCAAAACTATCATAATCACTAATTTTGAGATTAGAAAAATGCAAAAACTGCTTTTAATTCTGGTAAAGGTCAGATTGGATTACCACATTCAGATATATAAGAGGGCGCCGGAGGAGAAGGCAGATGTTTTACGTGCCCCTAACCGATTATGTTTTTTGTTGTTGTTTTTTTGCGTTGTTTGTAACCTATTTTTGTACTTATTTTGTACATAATGTTGACGCTACCGTCTCTTATGACCTGAAAGAACTTCTGGACATCAGGACTGCGATTACTGCGATTATTGCGACTTTGTTTCCTTCAACGAGTCTGACGAGGCCGACGCGAACGATATACTGCTTTCGATATATTGCTTTCTTGGGAACATGCCTTGATCTCCCAGGATTTGCATGAAGAGGAGGTGGAGAAAAAAGGGCCGGAGAACGGACTGCATTCTGAGAATTCGTAGGCGATCGAATAAACCCTCACTTCCTTCCATTCTGCTAGCAAGCCTGCAATCTTTGGACAATAAAATAGATGACCTATGCAGAAGATTAAACTACCAACGGGACATTCAAAAGTGTAATATCTTATGCTTCACGGAGACGTGGCTGAACGACGACATTATCAACATACATCTGGCTGGTTATACGCTGCATCGGCAGTATAGAACAGCGGCATCTGGTAAGACAAATGTATTTTTGTAAATAACACCTGGTGCTTGATATGTAAGGAAGTCTTGAGCTGTTGCTCACCTGAGGTAGATTATCTCATGATAAACTGTAGACCACACTACCTACCTAGAGAATTTTCATCTGAATTTTTCATAGCTGTTTACATACCACCACAGTCAGAGGCTGGCACTTAGACTGCATTGAATGAGCTGTAGAAGATGCTCACCCAGAGGTGGTGCCCTAGCAGCCGGGGATTTTAAAGCAGGGAAACTTAAATCCGTTTGACCAAATTTCTTTCAGCATGTTAAAAGTACAACCAGAGGGTGAAAAAAACGCGACCACCTGTACTCCAGACACAAAGACGAATACAAAGCTCGCCCTCCATCTGACCATAATTCTATCCTTCTGATTCCTGCCTACAGGCAAAAATTAAAGCAGGAAGCACCAGCGACAAGATCAATAAAAGTAGCTAAGCTACAGGTCTGTTTTGCTAACAAAGACTGGAATATTTTCCAGGATTGCTCTGATGGTATTGAGGAGTACACGACATCAGTCATTGACTTCATCAATAAGTGAATCGATGACGTTGTCCCACAGTGACCGTACGTGCATACCCCAGCCAGAAGCTATGGATTACAGGCAACATCGGCACTGAGCTAAAGGATAGAGCTGCCGCTTTCAAGCAGCGAGACTCTAACCCGCAAGCTTATAAGATATCCCGCTATGCCCTCCGACAAACCATCAAACAGGCAAAGCGTTAATTAATACAGGACTAAGATCGAATCGTACTACATCGGATCTAACGCTCACCAGATGTGGCAGGTCTTGCAAACCATTACAGACTACAAAGGGAAGCACTGCCGAGAGCTGCCCAGTGACATGAGCCAACCAGATGAGCTAAACTACTTCTATGCTCGCTTTGAGGCAAATAACACTGAAACATGCATGAGAGCACCAGCTGTTCTGGAAGACTGTGTGATCACGCTCTCTGCAGCCTATGTGAGTAAGACCTTTAAACAGGTCAACATTCACAAGGCCGCAGGGCCAGATGGATTACGAGGACGTGTACTGCGAGCATGCGCTAACCAACTGGCAAGTGTCTTCACTGACATTTTCAACCTCTCCCTGTCCGAGTCTGTAATACCAACATGTTTTAAGCAGACCACCATAGTGCCTGTGCCCAAGAATACTAAGGTAACCTGCCTAAATGAATACTGACCTACAATCCTCACGTCTGTAGCCGTGAAGTTCTTTGAAAGGCTGGTCATGGCTCACATCAACACCATTATCCCAGAAACCCTAGACCCACTCCAATTTGCATATCGCCCCAACAGATCCACAGATGATGGAATCTCTATTGCACTCCACACTGCCCTTTCCCACCTGGACAAAAGGAACACCTCCGTGAGAATGCTATTCATTGACTACAGCTTAGTGTTCAACACCACAGTACCCTCAAATCTCATTACTAAACTAAGGACCCGGGACAAAACACCTCCTTCTGCAACTGGATCCCGGACTTCCTGACATATCGCCCCCTGGTGGTAAGGGTAGGTAACAACACATATGCACGCTGATCCTCAACACAGGGGACCCTCAGGGGTGTATGCTCAGTCCCCTCCAGTACTCACAGTTTACCCATGACTGCATGGTCAAGCACGACTCCAACACCATCATTAAGTTTGCCGACGACACAACAGTGGTAGGCCTGATCACCGACGATGATGAGACAGCCTATCAGGAGGTAATGCGGTGCCAAGATAACAACCTCTCCCTCAACATGATCAAGACAAAGGAGATGATTGTGGCCTACAGAAAAAGGAGTACTGAGCATGCCCCCATTCTCATCAACAGGGCTGTAGTAGAGCAGGTTGAGAGCTTCAAGATCTTTCGTGACCACATCACCAGAAAGCTATCATGGTCCAAACACGCCAAAAAAGTTGTGAAGAAGGCACAACAACGCCTATTCCAACTCAGGAGACTGATAACATTTGGCATGGGTCCTCAGATCTTCAAAAGTTCTACAGCTGCACCATCGAGAGCATCCTGACTGGTTGCGTCACCGCCTGGTATGGCAACTGCTCGGCCTCTGACCGCAAGGCACTACAGAGGGTAGTGCGTACGGCCCAGCACATCACTGGGGCCAAGCTTCCTGCCATCCAGGACCTCTATAACAGGCGGTGTCCGAGGAAGGCATAAGAAATTGTCAAAGTCTGAAGCCACCCGTCATAGACTGGTCTCTCTGCTACTACACGGCAAGTTGTACCGGAGCACCAAGTCTAAGTCCAAAAGGCTTCTTAACAGCTTCTATCCCCAAGCTATAAGACTCCTGAAAAGCTATTCAAATGCCTACCCAGACTATTTGCATTGCATGCAAAGAACAGGGATTACCCACTTTTACCTTCTCTTCTCTCTTTGTGTCTGAACAGCACTCTGCACAGGCAGCAGTGGAGGACAGTGATAGGATCTTTACTGAGCTGATCCACTCCATTGAGAGAAGGCACTCTGAGTTGAAGGAGTTGATCAGAGACCAGGAGAAGGCTCAAGTGAGTCAAGCTGATGGACTCCTGGAGCAACTGGAGCAGGAGATAGCTGAGCTGAGGAGGAGAAACGCTGAGCTGGAGCAGCTCTCACACACAGAGGATCACATCCATTTCCTCCAGGTAACTAAACTGCCTTGATACAGGTGATACAGAAATTAACTTCTTGTGAAACTGTACATTTTCTCAGTTATACTCTATTCGTTATATCAGTATTCATGTTTTCTGACATCAATAAAATAACATATGATCACAAAATACATTGTGGCAGTCATCTGCTCTCTCTCTCTCACACTCTTTCTGTCTCTCTACAGAGTTATCAGTCTCTCTCCAGTCCCAGTGTTTCTTCAGACTTACCCAGCATCGTTATTCATCCTCTTCAGTACTTTGGAGATGTGATTAAGGCTGTTTCTGATGTCAGAGAGAAACTAGAAGACTTCCTTAAAGGAGAATGGACCAAGATCTCCACCACAGGTGAGTTGAAAATAATACTAACACAATACATAGTGTAAGAACATCTTGTTTAGACCAATCAGAGGTCCTATAGTCATCACTTTATACATCTGGTATGGTATGGTATGCTGATAATATTCTCTCTCTCTCTGTGAATGTCTGTGTGTTTGTAGTGAATTCAGTGGATGTTTTACTGCCTCCAGAGCCCAAGACTAGAGAACACTTCTTACAGTGGGAGTTTCTTCACCAAGTAACTAGCGGTCTCTTTTTTCTGACACTACTCACAAACCTTGTGATATTTCAATAGTAGATACTGCTCTCATTGATCTCTGCTCTGCTGTAATCAAAGACAGGGTAGATACAGTACTGTATGTGCCTTAACTTACTGTTCTAACTCCCCTCATTGGTCTCTGCTCTGTTCTTCTCCCAGATTCCTGTCAGCTCACACTGGACCCAAACACAGCACAGAAATCCCTCTCTGTCTGAGGGAAACAGAAAGGTGACAGCTGTTAAGGCTGTTAAAGATCCGAATCCTGACCATCCAGACAGATTCACTGGTTGGTGGCAGGTCCTTTGTAGAGAGGGTCTGTCTGGGCGCTGTTACTGGGAGGTGGAGTTTCATCATGGGACTGTTTTTATAGCAGTCTCATTTAAAGACATGAGTAGAATAGGAACGGGCAATGATTCTAGATTTGGATACAATGACAAGTCTTGGGGTTTAGAGTGCTCTAGTGATGGTTATCGTTTCAGACACAATAATGTTGAGACTAAAGTATCAGGCCCTCAGTCCTCCAGAGTAGGAGTGTACCTGGATCACAAGGCAGATACTATGTCCTTCTACAGCATCTCTGACACAATGACCCTCCTCCACAGAGTCCAAACCACATTCACTAAACCCCTCTATCCTGGGTTATGTGTTTGGTACGTAAACAATTCTGCTGAGCTGTGTAAACTGTAGAGTTCCCCATATTAGAGTGATGGTTAATGCTCTTTTAGTCTGGTATGTACAATAATTGTTCTGAGTGATATCATCTTAATTGTAGTGCACGTTTCAATCTTATACATTCACATTGATGTATTATCACTTTGATGTACCTTCTGAATAACAACCGCTGTATTGTATCTTGTTCAATGAGTTGTGTTATTATTTACCTATTGATCCTTGAATTTGAATCTGTTGAATGTCCTCAAATATATCTAAGGCCTATCTACTGTATATCAATCTGGTGCTAAACAATATCTACTCAATCAATTACCCAGCAGATGGTGATATGGCAAAATCAAATCAAATCAAATGATTCCACGTTTTTTTGATTGACAGTACCTCTGCCTCTCAGTAAACCACCAGAATAAACTAGATTTCTGTATTTTTGTCCTTACGTTTTATGTTCTAAACTACTTGAGTGACAATGCAATTAAAGAACCTTATATTTAGCAGCAGTGTGTGTGTGTGTGTGTGTGTGTGTGTGTGTGTGTGTGTGTGTGTGTGTGTGTGTGTGTGTGTGTGTGTGTGTGTGTGTGTGTGTGTGTGTGTGTGTGTGTGTGTGTGTGTGTGTGTGTGTGTGTGTGTGTCAGGGGGGCCGTGTCTACCCTGACACTAGGTGAATGTTTACTCCATTTTATTTCATTCATGATCATTAAGTAAAATATAAGCGAGCTCGAAAACTTCACTTTGGATTCATTCTTTGAAATCCTTTATTTTAAAGTTAACCGAGGATGAAAGTCTACTGCTCTTTATACAAACAACCAAACAACATGGTCCGAGTCTTTTATAAGACTTGGCATTTGTCCTGTTCTGTTTCCATAGCTGTACCATTTTTAAGAGAGAATGTGATTTGTCAGGCTATGGCCAATGCACAACGATTCATCATATCAAAGAATATTTGCACGTGGACATTGAATTAAAATGTTAAATAGCTCAAAATATAATATAATCTGTCCCTTCTTACAGTCACAGTATTTTTGAAAAGGTATAGAAACATGCTACATTCATAGACAGCTCTATTTGCCTCTCATTTTGAATGACGACTCCAGAAAACGGACATTGAAATAGTGATGGTTTTCATTATTTCTCATCCTGCATTAGTACACTTTAGTTTATCTAGTGAACTCTAATGTAGACATCAGAAAAATAACACTTTGGACTAGGAACACAATGTACCTTTTAATGGTTCATTGTACATTGGCTACCCATAATATTCATACCCACAATAGTATACAATGAATTCTGGACACAGAGGTATATCAATCATTCCCTTTACATTATGTTTCAATATCCAGTATACATTTATATCTGGATAATATGTAGTAAACAGGACTTCAGGCTTCGACCAGAAAGCACTCATGTTTAGTCCAGGATCACAATGCATGTTACCTGGAGCAACCCCTGAGAATAATTGTTACCTCTCTAAATATATGGCTCTGGAGGAAAGTGTGTTGAAGTAGCAGTGGTCTGGATTCCAACCCAGGCTGCAGAAGTATATGTCACAAAGCAGCGTAGACCTGTAAACCAGCCGAGGCAACAGGATATTCGTTATTGCATCGGACGACATTCCTCTATCTCCCTCCCGCTAACTAACCCCACCTTCTGGCAGAACCAGGAAGTCCCTCCCCCTCCCACGAACTTTCTTCTGGGGAAACAAAACTTATCTGAATCTCGGTGCCGTTTGTCCGTGTGAAAGTGAACAACAACCGTCCAAATGGCTCAACAGGGAATTCTGCTGGACCAGGACCAGTTCTGTTGTTCTGTCTGTCTGGATCTACTGAAGGAGCCAGTCACTATTCCCTGTGGACACAGTTACTGTTGGAGCTGTATTGAGGGCTGCTGGGATCAGGATGATCTGACGGGGATCTACAGCTGTCCTCAGTGCAGACAGACCTTCACTCCAAGGCCTGCTCTGAGAAAAAATAACATGTTGGCTGAAGTGGTGGAGAAACTGAAGAAGACAGCAATTCAGGCTGATCCCCCTGATCTGTGCTATGCTGGACCTGGAGATGTGGCATGTGATTTCTGCACTGGGACCAGGAAGCAGAAAGCCCTCATGTCCTGTCTGGTGTGTCTGGTGTCTTCCTGCAAGACTCACCTCCAGCCTCACTATAGTGTCCCTGGACTAAAGAATCACAAGCTGGTCAAAGCTTCCACACAGCTACAGGAGAACATCTGCTCCCGTCATGACGAACTGCTGAAGATTTACTGTCGTACCGATCAGAATTGTATCTGTTATCTGTGTATGGTGGATGATCATAAAGGCCATGATACAGTGTCAGCTGCAGCGGAGAGGACCGAGAAACAGGTTAGACCAGAATAACTTGTTGGTGACTCTGATAAAGAAATGATTAAATATACAGCAGGAGAGCTGTTTGAATATGAGATAAAGACATATAATTAGTTACATGTAAAACATTGTCTAAATGTATCACCATTAGCTGTTGTCACACACCATCATTTTCTTAAGAGTCCAAAGTTCTGTTTAAACTATATGATATGAGTACTGTAAAGAAACATAATAATTCAACTTAACAACATAGATAAATAATTTTGCAGTGGGACTTTATTACAATTTAAATTCTACTCTCTATGGCCCTATATCATAATACTATACTATTGCACTACTGGACAAATAAACCTTGATAGCTCAATGAACAGTGTTTCTCCATAGAGTCAGCTGGGGATGAGTCAGCAGAAGCTCCAGCAGAGAATCCAGGAGAGAGAGAAGGAGCTGAAGGAGCTCCAACAGGCTGTGGAGTCTCTCAAGGTAAGTATAATTGACCAGGGACCAGTTTTTCAAAAAATTCAATCTGGATAATTATTCTTTTTTTTGCAATTTCCGATCAGATCTCTCTACCTGTTTCTTGGGCCAGTTTCCTGGACTAGTTATGGTACTACTTCTACGCTGTCATAGGGACACAGAGATGAGTAAACTAAATGCATAAAGGTACCTAGATTAAAGAGAGACATATAACAATTGACAAAGAAACTATACTGCGGTCAATTTAACATAATGAACCTTCGTTTTCCATTTTTTTTAAACCTCCTCCCCTTAGTTACATTGACATGTATTCGTTGTTGTGACTTTTACCTTTCTAAATCCACCCTGAATCCACTGTTTCCAGTGGGATTAAGATCATCCTGATTATCAGCATTAAAACCATCCTCATCACTATTTTTGAGATTAGAAAAATGCTAAAACTACTTTTAATCCTGATGAAAGGTCAGATTAGATTACCGAATTAGAATTCCTATCCAGAAGATCAGAATATAAATTGTAAATGTTGAAAAACCCAATTCTAACATTTAATCCTATCCGATTTCCGAAATCCGATCAGATAACTTTTGAAAAACTTGGCCCAGAGGACTGGAGATGCACCATTTCACTTGCCTCCTCCAGTCAGCCAGTCAGAGAGAGGACACTCTCCAATCCTACGGAGACTCACTGTGGGGAACAGGCTCTCTGGGCTCCCAGTCAGAGATGAAATACACTCTTATAAAAAGGAACCATTAAGGGTTATTCAACCTGTTTAAGTAGGACCGTTTCTGATTCTAGGCCCTTTATGATTCTAGGTAGAAACCTCTGGAAAGGGATCTACCCAGTACCACCGAATGAAAAATACTACAGTTTACGATAGAATATTACAGTACTTACCATTTCATTATATAGAAACTGTAGTATACTGTAGAATACTATACTAAACACAAGTATCTGTTGATCATGTGTAGTACTTACTATAAAATGTTGTAATATACTGAAATACTATTGTGAATACTTCAGTATTATCTACCCCAAAAACACTGTAGTAAGTAATAATAAAATTGTATTTGTCACATTCGCCAAATACAACAGGTGCAGACTTCATAGTGAAATTCTTACCTACGAACACTTTCCCAACAATGCAGAGTTAAAAAGTAAGAAAACTGTACTATTAAAAAAAAACTATATAGTAACACAATTCAATAACAATAATGAGGCTATGACAAGGAATACCGGTACCCAGTCAATGTACAGGGGTACGAGGTACTTGAGGTAACTGAGGTAATATACACTGAGTGTACAAAACATTAAGGACGCCTGCTCTTTCCATGATATAGACTGACCAGGTGAATCCAGGTGAAAGCTATGATCCCTCATTGATGTCACTTGTGAAATCCACTTCAGTCAGTGTAGATGAAGGGGAGGAGACAGGTTAAAGAAGGATTTTTAAACCTTGAGACAATTGAGACATGGATTGTGTGTGTGTGTGTGTGTGTGTGTGTGTGTGTGTGTGTGTGTGTGTGTGTGTGTGTGTGTGTGTGTGTGTGTGTGTGTGTGTGTGTGTGTGTGTGTGTGTGTGTGTGTGTGTGTGTGTGTGTGTGTGTGTGTGTGTGTGTGTGTGTGTGTGTGTGTGTGTGTGTGTGTTCAGAAGCGTGCGCGTGAGTGTGAGTGTGTGTGTGTGCGTGTGTTTCATTCAGAAGGTGAATGGGAAAGACAAAAGATTGAAGTGCCTTTGAATGGGGTATGGTTGTAGGTGCACTGTTTTTTGTCACAAACTGCTGGATGCTCAACAGTTTCCTGTGGTATCAAGAATGGTCTACCACCCAAAGGATATGCAGCCAACTGTGGGATTGGAGACAACATGGTTCACATTCCTGTGGAAGTCTTTCGACAGCTTGTAGTGTCCATGTTTCAAGGCTGTTCAGAGGGCAAGGGGCAGGGTGGTCAAGTGCAACACAATATTAAGGTGTTCTTAATGTTTTGTACAATCAGTGAATAGTATTTATGTGGGCCTCTATGAAGGTTTCTACCTAGAACCCTTTAACTTTTAGGTTGTACATTTTGCTGGAGGGTTGGGTTGTGGGTAATTGGGAATCTCTGTTCTTTGCATTAGTTCACTTACAGTCGGTTGTACCTATGATTTTGATTGTTGTTTATTCTACTTGTATTGTTTCTGGGTTTCGTTGGGGTGGCTAGACTGATACCATCAGTGAGAAAGCTTATTCAGATGAAAAGGCTTCTAGGTAGAACCTTATTCCTCTGTAATAAAATGGCCTGGGGATAAAGTATTCGACTTAACATGGAGCCTTCTCTTCTCTCTTTGTGCCTGAACAGCACTCTGCACAGGCAGCAGTGGAGGACAGTGATAGGATCTTTACTGAGCTGATCCACTCCATTGAGAGAAGGTGCTCTGAGGTGAAGGAGCTGATCAGAGACCAGGAGAAGGCTCAAGTGAGTCAAGCTGATGGACTCCTGGAGCAGCTGGAGCAGGAGATAGCTGAGCTGAGGAGGAGAAACGCTGAGCTGGAGCAGCTCTCACACACAGAGGATCACATCCATTTCCTCCAGGTACCTAAACTTCATTGATACAGGTGATACAGAAATAAACTTGTTGTGAAACTATACATTTGGTCTATTATATTTAATTCTGTATATTTGTAGTCATGATTGCTGACATATGTTATCAATAAAAATATTAGAGAACAATTTTTGTATTTTTTATTATTCTCTCTCTCTCGCTCTCTCTTTCTCTCTAGAGTTATCTGTCTTTCTCCAGTCCCAGTGTCTCTTCAGACTCAGCCAGCATTGATAAACGTCCTCAGTTCCTTGGAGATGTGATTAAGGCTGTTTCTGATGTCAGAGAGAAACTAGAAGACTTCCTTACAGGAGAATGGATCAAGATCTCCACCATAGGTGGGTTTAAATGAATACTAACACAATACATAAGAACACCCACTTCACACCATGTACAACACGATATGTTGATAATATTTTGTATCTTTGTAGTGAATTCAGTGAATGATGTACTGTCTCCAGAGCCCAACAGAGAACACTTCTTACAATGTGAGTTTCTTCCTCAAGTAACGAACAGCCTCCTTTTTCTGACACTCCTCACAAACCTTGTGATATTTCAATAGTAGATAATGCTCTCGATGATGTCTGCTCTGCTGTAATCAAAGACAGGGTAGATAGAGTATAGTATGTGCCTTAACTTACTGTTCTAACTCCTCTCATTGGTCTCTGTTCTTCTCCCAGATTCCTGTCAGCTCACACTGGACCCAAACACAGCACAGAAATCCCTCTCTCTGTCTGAGGGAAACAGAAAGGTGACAGTTGTTAATGCTGTTAACGATCCAAATCCTGACCATCCAGACAGATTCACTGATTGGTGGCAGGTCCTTTGTAGAGAGGGTCTGTCTGGACGCTGTTACTGGGAGGTGGAGGGTCATCATGGGACTGTTACAGCAGTCTCATATAAAGACATAAGTAGAATACGGATGGTTAATGAGTCCAGATTCGGATACAATGACAAGTCTTGGGGTTTAGAGTTCTCTGGTAATGGTTATCGTTTCAGACACAATAATGTTGAGACTAAAGTATCAGGCCCTCAGTCCTCCAGAGTAGGAGTGTACCTGGATCACAAGGCAGGTACTCTGTCCTTCTACAGCATCTCTGACACAATGACCCTCCTCCACACAGTCGAAAGCACGTTCACTAAACCCCTCTATCCTGGGATATGGGTTGGGTACAAAAATGATTCTGCTGTGCTGTGTAAACTGTAGAGTTCCCCATATTAGAATGATGGTTAATGCTCTTATAGTTTGGTATGTACAATTTATTTTGATTGATTGAATCTTTAATTTAGTCTAGGTTTAAATCACATCCATATTGATGTATTCTCACTTTGATGAAGTCTAAACTAAAAAACGACTGCTGTATTGTCTTTTTTAAAGAAAGATTTTTGTTAATTTCAATCAATTGTATTATTATTTACCTATTGATCCTTGAATGTGAATCTGTTTAGTTTTCGCAAATCTATCCAGGCCTATGTACTGTATATACTCTGATGTGCAGATTTACTACTCAATCAACCGTCCAGCAGATGGAGATATACTGTAACAAACAAACAATATTAAACGTCTTGATTTACTACCTCTTGCCACTCAGAAAACCACCAACAATAACCAATATTTCTATATTTTCATTTTTGAGTGTTTATGCTATAAACGACATGACTAACTAAAGAAAATTATTTTTAGCAGCAGAGAGTGTGTGTGTTTGGGTTTTACTATCCTTGTGGGGACCAGAAGTCCGGTCCCCAAAAGGATAAAGGCTTTTTTAGGCTTAGGGCTTAGGTTTAGGGTTAGGGTTACAATTAGGGTCAGGGTTTAGGGTTTTTGGTGTGTGTGTGGAGTGTTTAACTGAGGAGGAGGACAAACTACTGCAATTTATACAAACAACATAAACTTAGCAATACTTTACATTTGTCCTGTTCTGGTTCCTTCGATGTACTATTTGAAACAGAATGTGATTGGTCAGGCTGTGGCCACTGAACAAAGTCCTCTCTCAATTAGCTTCTCCCTGTTACTACGACATTCATCAGATCAAGGGCTATTTGCATGTGGACGTAGAATTAGCCTTTTAAAACGCTCTTGCACTTTTTACATTCTGTGGTATCTTTTTGAAGGTATGGGAACATGTTACATTCATAGACAGCTCTATTTGCCTCTCATTTTGAATAACGACTCCAGAAAACGGACATTGAAATAGTGATGGTTTTCATTGTTTCTCATCCTGCATTAGTACCCTTTAGTTTATCTCGTGAACTCTAATGTAGACATCAGAAAAATAACACATTTGGACTAGGAACACAATGTACCTTTTAATGGTTCATTGTACATTGGCTACCCATAATATTCATACCCACAATAGTATACAATGAATTATTCACTTTACATTACGTATCAATATTCAGTATACATTTATGTCTGGCTAATATGTAGTAAGCTTGTTAAAGTATGTGAATAGGTTGCTGTAGGGGTTTAGTCCTGGATCACAATGCATGTTACTGGATCTTCCCCTGTTGGAAAGGAATTGTTACCTCTAAATATATGGCTCTGGAGGAAAGTGCTGAAATAGTAGTGCGCTGGATTCCAACCCAGGCTGCAGAAGTATATGTCACAAAGCAGCTTAGACCCCTAAACAACCCTAGGACACAGGATATTCATTGTTGCATTGGCAGAATCAGGAAGTCCCTCCCCTTCCCACAAACTCTATTCTGAGAAAACAAAACTTCGTCGCTGTGTTTTGGCTGTGTGAAAGTGAACAACAGTCCAAATGGCTCAGCAGGCAGTTCTGCTTGACCAGGACCAGTTCTGTTGTTCTGTCTGTCTGGATCTACTGAAGGAGCCTGTAGCTGTTCCCTGTGGACACAGTTACTGTAGGAGCTGTATTGAGGGCTGCTGGGATCAGGATGATCTGAAGGGGATCTACAGCTGTCCTCAGTGCAGACAGACCTTCACTCCAAGGCCTGCTCTGAGAAAAAACAACATGTTGGCTGAAGTGGTGGAGAAACTGAAGAAGACAGGACTTCAGGCTGCTCCCCCTGATCTGTGCTATGCTGGACCTGGAGATGTGGCATGTGATTTCTGCACTGGGACCAGAAAGCAGAAAGCCCTCATGTTCTGTCTGGTGTGTCTGGTGTCTTCCTGCAAGAATCACCTCCAGCCTCACTATAGTGTCCCTGGACTAAAGAAGCATAAGCTGGTCAAAGCTTCCACACAGCTACAGGAGAACATCTGCTCCCGTCATGACGAACTGCTGAAGATTTACTGTCGTACCGATCAGAATTGTATCTGTTATCTGTGTATGGTGGATGATCATAAAGGCCATGATACAGTGTCAGCTGCAGCGGAGAGGACCGAGAAACAGGTTGGACCAGAATAACTTGTTGGTAACTCTGTTAAAAAAAATAATTTAATATACAGTAGGAAAGCTGTTTGAATATAAACATATATATATATATATATATATATATATATATATATATATATATATATATATAAACATATATAATAAGTTTCATGAAAAATAATCTCTAAATGTATCATAATGTCTGTAGTCTTACACCATTATTTTCTTAAGAGTCCAAAGTTCAGATTAAGCTATATGATATGAGTACTGCAAACAAACATAATAATTCAACTAAAATCATAGATATATCATTTTGCAAAGGGACTTCTATTACAATATAATTCCTACTAAATCATAATGCTATATTATTGCACTACTGGACAAATAAACCTTGATAGCTCAATGAACAGTGTTTCTCCATAGAGTCAGCTGGGGATGAGTCAGCAGAAGCTCCAGCAGAGAATCCAGGAGAGAGAGAAGGAGCTGAAGGAGCTCCAACAGGCTGTGGAGTCTCTCAAGGTAAGTATTATTGACCAGGCACCAGTTAAAAAAAAATCTGGATTATAATCTGGATTCTGTATTGCTATTATTTATTTTTTGATTCCACGATCAGATCTCTACCTGTTTTTTGGGCCAGTTTCCTGGACTGGTTATGTTACTACTTCTCCACTGTCATAGGGAAACAGAGATGAGTTAACTACATGAATAAAAGTACCTAGATTAAAGAGAGACATTTACCAACTGACCACATACCTATTATGCGGTCAATTTAGTTTTTAGTTAGTTACGTTGAAATGTATTCGTTGTAGTGCCTTTCACCTTTTTAAAATCCATCCTGAATCCATCGTTTCCTGTGGGATTAAGATAATCAACATTTTCGGGATCAAAACTATCATAATCACTAATTTTGAGATTAGAAAAATGCAAAAACTGCTTTTAATTCTGGTAAAGGTCAGATTGGATTACCACATTCAGATATATAAGAGGGCGCCGGAGGAGAAGGCAGATGTTTTACGTGCCCCTAACCGATTATGTTTTTTGTTGTTGTTTTTTTGCGTTGTTTGTAACCTATTTTTGTACTTATTTTGTACATAATGTTGACGCTACCGTCTCTTATGACCTGAAAGAACTTCTGGACATCAGGACTGCGATTACTGCGATTATTGCGACTTTGTTTCCTTCAACGAGTCTGACGAGGCCGACGCGAACGATATACTGCTTTCGATATATTGCTTTCTTGGGAACATGCCTTGATCTCCCAGGATTTGCATGAAGAGGAGGTGGAGAAAAAAGGGCCGGAGAACGGACTGCATTCTGAGAATTCGTAGGCGATCGAATAAACCCTCACTTCCTTCCATTCTGCTAGCAAGCCTGCAATCTTTGGACAATAAAATAGATGACCTATGCAGAAGATTAAACTACCAACGGGACATTCAAAAGTGTAATATCTTATGCTTCACGGAGACGTGGCTGAACGACGACATTATCAACATACATCTGGCTGGTTATACGCTGCATCGGCAGTATAGAACAGCGGCATCTGGTAAGACAAATGTATTTTTGTAAATAACACCTGGTGCTTGATATGTAAGGAAGTCTTGAGCTGTTGCTCACCTGAGGTAGATTATCTCATGATAAACTGTAGACCACACTACCTACCTAGAGAATTTTCATCTGAATTTTTCATAGCTGTTTACATACCACCACAGTCAGAGGCTGGCACTTAGACTGCATTGAATGAGCTGTAGAAGATGCTCACCCAGAGGTGGTGCCCTAGCAGCCGGGGATTTTAAAGCAGGGAAACTTAAATCCGTTTGACCAAATTTCTTTCAGCATGTTAAAAGTACAACCAGAGGGTGAAAAAAACGCGACCACCTGTACTCCAGACACAAAGACGAATACAAAGCTCGCCCTCCATCTGACCATAATTCTATCCTTCTGATTCCTGCCTACAGGCAAAAATTAAAGCAGGAAGCACCAGCGACAAGATCAATAAAAGTAGCTAAGCTACAGGTCTGTTTTGCTAACAAAGACTGGAATATTTTCCAGGATTGCTCTGATGGTATTGAGGAGTACACGACATCAGTCATTGACTTCATCAATAAGTGAATCGATGACGTTGTCCCACAGTGACCGTACGTGCATACCCCAGCCAGAAGCTATGGATTACAGGCAACATCGGCACTGAGCTAAAGGATAGAGCTGCCGCTTTCAAGCAGCGAGACTCTAACCCGCAAGCTTATAAGATATCCCGCTATGCCCTCCGACAAACCATCAAACAGGCAAAGCGTTAATTAATACAGGACTAAGATCGAATCGTACTACATCGGATCTAACGCTCACCAGATGTGGCAGGTCTTGCAAACCATTACAGACTACAAAGGGAAGCACTGCCGAGAGCTGCCCAGTGACATGAGCCAACCAGATGAGCTAAACTACTTCTATGCTCGCTTTGAGGCAAATAACACTGAAACATGCATGAGAGCACCAGCTGTTCTGGAAGACTGTGTGATCACGCTCTCTGCAGCCTATGTGAGTAAGACCTTTAAACAGGTCAACATTCACAAGGCCGCAGGGCCAGATGGATTACGAGGACGTGTACTGCGAGCATGCGCTAACCAACTGGCAAGTGTCTTCACTGACATTTTCAACCTCTCCCTGTCCGAGTCTGTAATACCAACATGTTTTAAGCAGACCACCATAGTGCCTGTGCCCAAGAATACTAAGGTAACCTGCCTAAATGAATACTGACCTACAATCCTCACGTCTGTAGCCGTGAAGTTCTTTGAAAGGCTGGTCATGGCTCACATCAACACCATTATCCCAGAAACCCTAGACCCACTCCAATTTGCATATCGCCCCAACAGATCCACAGATGATGGAATCTCTATTGCACTCCACACTGCCCTTTCCCACCTGGACAAAAGGAACACCTCCGTGAGAATGCTATTCATTGACTACAGCTTAGTGTTCAACACCACAGTACCCTCAAATCTCATTACTAAACTAAGGACCCGGGACAAAACACCTCCTTCTGCAACTGGATCCCGGACTTCCTGACATATCGCCCCCTGGTGGTAAGGGTAGGTAACAACACATATGCACGCTGATCCTCAACACAGGGGACCCTCAGGGGTGTATGCTCAGTCCCCTCCAGTACTCACAGTTTACCCATGACTGCATGGTCAAGCACGACTCCAACACCATCATTAAGTTTGCCGACGACACAACAGTGGTAGGCCTGATCACCGACGATGATGAGACAGCCTATCAGGAGGTAATGCGGTGCCAAGATAACAACCTCTCCCTCAACATGATCAAGACAAAGGAGATGATTGTGGCCTACAGAAAAAGGAGTACTGAGCATGCCCCCATTCTCATCAACAGGGCTGTAGTAGAGCAGGTTGAGAGCTTCAAGATCTTTCGTGACCACATCACCAGAAAGCTATCATGGTCCAAACACGCCAAAAAAGTTGTGAAGAAGGCACAACAACGCCTATTCCAACTCAGGAGACTGATAACATTTGGCATGGGTCCTCAGATCTTCAAAAAGTTCTACAGCTGCACCATCGAGAGCATCCTGACTGGTTGCGTCACCGCCTGGTATGGCAACTGCTCGGCCTCTGACCGCAAGGCACTACAGAGGGTAGTGCGTACGGCCCAGCACATCACTGGGGCCAAGCTTCCTGCCATCCAGGACCTCTATAACAGGCGGTGTCCGAGGAAGGCATAAGAAATTGTCAAAGTCTGAAGCCACCCGTCATAGACTGGTCTCTCTGCTACTACACGGCAAGTTGTACCGGAGCACCAAGTCTAAGTCCAAAAGGCTTCTTAACAGCTTCTATCCCCAAGCTATAAGACTCCTGAAAAGCTATTCAAATGCCTACCCAGACTATTTGCATTGCATGCAAAGAACAGGGATTACCCACTTTTACCTTCTCTTCTCTCTTTGTGTCTGAACAGCACTCTGCACAGGCAGCAGTGGAGGACAGTGATAGGATCTTTACTGAGCTGATCCACTCCATTGAGAGAAGGCACTCTGAGTTGAAGGAGTTGATCAGAGACCAGGAGAAGGCTCAAGTGAGTCAAGCTGATGGACTCCTGGAGCAACTGGAGCAGGAGATAGCTGAGCTGAGGAGGAGAAACGCTGAGCTGGAGCAGCTCTCACACACAGAGGATCACATCCATTTCCTCCAGGTAACTAAACTGCCTTGATACAGGTGATACAGAAATTAACTTCTTGTGAAACTGTACATTTTCTCAGTTATACTCTATTCGTTATATCAGTATTCATGTTTTCTGACATCAATAAAATAACATATGATCACAAAATACATTGTGGCAGTCATCTGCTCTCTCTCTCTCACACTCTTTCTGTCTCTCTACAGAGTTATCAGTCTCTCTCCAGTCCCAGTGTTTCTTCAGACTTACCCAGCATCGTTATTCATCCTCTTCAGTACTTTGGAGATGTGATTAAGGCTGTTTCTGATGTCAGAGAGAAACTAGAAGACTTCCTTAAAGGAGAATGGACCAAGATCTCCACCACAGGTGAGTTGAAAATAATACTAACACAATACATAGTGTAAGAACATCTTGTTTAGACCAATCAGAGGTCCTATAGTCATCACTTTATACATCTGCAATATGGTATGCTGATAATATTCTCTCTCTCTCTGTGAATGTCTGTGTGTTTGTAGTGAATTCAGTGGATGTTTTACTGCCTCCAGAGCCCAAGACTAGAGAACACTTCCCACACAGTGGGAGTTTCTTCACCAAGTAACTAGCGGTCTCTTTTTTCTGACACTGCTCACAAACCTTGTGATATTTCAATAGTAGATACTGCTCTCATTGATCTCTGCTCTGCTGTAATCAAAGACAGGGTAGATACAGTACCGTGTGTGCCTTAACTTACTGTTCTAACTCCCTTCATTGGTCTCTGCTCTGTTCTTCTCCCAGATTCTTGTCAGCTCACACTGGACCCAAACACAGCACAGAAATCCGGCTCTCTCTGTCTGAGGGAAACAGAAAGGTGACAGTTAACGGCTGTTAACGATCCGAATCCTGACCATCCAGACAGATTCACTGGTTGGTGGCAGGTCCTTTGTAGAGAAGGTCTGTCTGGGCGCTGTTACTGGGAGGTGGAGTTTCATCATGGGACTGTTTTTATAGCAGTCTCATTTAAAGACATGAGTAGAATAGGAACGGGCAATGATTCTAGATTTGGATACAATGACAAGTCTTGGGGTTTAGAGTGCTCTAGTGATGGTTATCGTTTCAGACACAATAATGTTGAGACTAAAGTATCAGGCCCTCAGTCCTCCAGAGTAGGAGTGTACCTGGATCACAAGGCAGATACTATGTCCTTCTACAGCATCTCTGACACAATGACCCTCCTCCACAGAGTCCAAACCACATTCACTAAACCCCTCTATCCTGGGTTATGTGTTTGGTACGTAAACAATTCTGCTGAGCTGTGTAAACTGTAGAGTTCCCCATATTAGAGTGATGGTTAATGCTCTTTTAGTCTGGTATGTACAATAATTGTTCTGAGTGATATCATCTTAATTGTAGTGCACGTTTCAATCTTATACATTCACATTGATGTATTATCACTTTGATGTACCTTCTGAATAACAACCGCTGTATTGTATCTTGTTCAATGAGTTGTGTTATTATTTACCTATTGATCCTTGAATTTGAATCTGTTGAATGTCCTCAAATATATCTAAGGCCTATCTACTGTATATCAATCTGGTGCTAAACAATATCTACTCAATCAATTACCCAGCAGATGGTGATATGGCAAAATCAAATCAAATCAAATGATTCCACGTTTTTTTGATTGACAGTACCTCTGCCTCTCAGTAAACCACCAGAATAAACTAGATTTCTGTATTTTTGTCCTTACGTTTTATGTTCTAAACTACTTGAGTGACAATGCAATTAAAGAACCTTATATTTAGCAGCAGTGTGTGTGTGTGTGTGTGTGTGTGTGTGTGTGTGTGTGTGTGTGTGTGTGTGTGTGTGTGTGTGTGTGTGTGTGTGTGTGTGTGTGTGTGTGTGTGTGTGTGTGTGTGTGTGTGTGTGTGTGTGTGTGTGTGTGTCAGGGGGCCGTGTCTACCCTGACACTAGGTGAATGTTTACTCCATTTTATTTCATTCATGATCATTAAGTAAAATATAAGTTTAGCTCGAAAACTTCACTTTGGATTCATTCTTTGAAATCCTTTATTTTAAAGTTAACCGAGGATGAAAGTCTACTGCTCTTTATACAAACAACCAAACAACATGGTCCGAGTCTTTTATAAGACTTGGCATTTGTCCTGTTCTGTTTCCATAGCTGTACCATTTTTAAGAGAGAATGTGATTTGTCAGGCTATGGCCAATGCACAACGATTCATCATATCAAAGAATATTTGCACGTGGACATTGAATTAAAATGTTAAATAGCTCAAAATATAATATAATCTGTCCCTTCTTACAGTCACAGTATTTTTGAAAAGGTATAGAAACATGCTACATTCATAGACAGCTCTATTTGCCTCTCATTTTGAATGACGACTCCAGAAAACGGACATTGAAATAGTGATGGTTTTCATTATTTCTCATCCTGCATTAGTACACTTTAGTTTATCTAGTGAACTCTAATGTAGACATCAGAAAAATAACACTTTGGACTAGGAACACAATGTACCTTTTAATGGTTCATTGTACATTGGCTACCCATAATATTCATACCCACAATAGTATACAATGAATTCTGGACACAGAGGTATATCAATCATTCCCTTTACATTATGTTTCAATATCCAGTATACATTTATATCTGGATAATATGTAGTAAACAGGACTTCAGGCTTCGACCAGAAAGCACTCATGTTTAGTCCAGGATCACAATGCATGTTACCTGGAGCAACCCCTGAGAATAATTGTTACCTCTCTAAATATATGGCTCTGGAGGAAAGTGTGTTGAAGTAGCAGTGGTCTGGATTCCAACCCAGGCTGCAGAAGTATATGTCACAAAGCAGCGTAGACCTGTAAACCAGCCGAGGCAACAGGATATTCGTTATTGCATCGGACGACATTCCTCTATCTCCCTCCCGCTAACTAACCCCACCCCACCTCCCACGAACTTTCTTCTGGGGAAACAAAACTTATCTGAATCTCGGTGCCGTTTGTCCGTGTGAAAGTGAACAACAACCGTCCAAATGGCTCAACAGGGAATTCTGCTGGACCAGGACCAGTTCTGTTGTTCTGTCTGTCTGGATCTACTGAAGGAGCCAGTCACTATTCCCTGTGGACACAGTTACTGTTGGAGCTGTATTGAGGGCTGCTGGGATCAGGATGATCTGACGGGGATCTACAGCTGTCCTCAGTGCAGACAGACCTTCACTCCAAGGCCTGCTCTGAGAAAAAATAACATGTTGGCTGAAGTGGTGGAGAAACTGAAGAAGACAGCAATTCAGGCTGATCCCCCTGATCTGTGCTATGCTGGACCTGGAGATGTGGCATGTGATTTCTGCACTGGGACCAGGAAGCAGAAAGCCCTCATGTCCTGTCTGGTGTGTCTGGTGTCTTCCTGCAAGACTCACCTCCAGCCTCACTATAGTGTCCCTGGACTAAAGAATCACAAGCTGGTCAAAGCTTCCACACAGCTACAGGAGAACATCTGCTCCCGTCATGACGAACTGCTGAAGATTTACTGTCGTACCGATCAGAATTGTATCTGTTATCTGTGTATGGTGGATGATCATAAAGGCCATGATACAGTGTCAGCTGCAGCGGAGAGGACCGAGAAACAGGTTAGACCAGAATAACTTGTTGGTGACTCTGATAAAGAAATGATTAAATATACAGCAGGAGAGCTGTTTGAATATGAGATAAAGACATATAATTAGTTACATGTAAAACATTGTCTAAATGTATCACCATTAGCTGTTGTCACACACCATCATTTTCTTAAGAGTCCAAAGTTCTGTTTAAACTATATGATATGAGTACTGTAAAGAAACATAATAATTCAACTTAAC
This sequence comes from Oncorhynchus masou masou, assembly GCF_036934945.1. NCBI lineage: Eukaryota > Metazoa > Chordata > Actinopteri > Salmoniformes > Salmonidae > Oncorhynchus > Oncorhynchus masou. The sequence continues at coordinate 27,680,735 of NC_088239.1, forward strand.
AACATAGATAAATAATTTTGCAGTGGGACTTTATTACAATTTTAAATTCTACTCTCTATGGCCCTATATCATAATACTATACTATTGCACTACTGGACAAATAAACCTTGATAGCTCAATGAACAGTGTTTCTCCATAGAGTCAGCTGGGGATGAGTCAGCAGAAGCTCCAGCAGAGAATCCAGGAGAGAGAGAAGGAGCTGAAGGAGCTCCAACAGGCTGTGGAGTCTCTCAAGGTAAGTATAATTGACCAGGGACCAGTTTTTCAAAAAATTCAATCTGGATAATTATTCTTTTTTTTGCAATTTCCGATCAGATCTCTCTACCTGTTTCTTGGGCCAGTTTCCTGGACTGGTTATGGTACTACTTCTACGCTGTCATAGGGACACAGAGATGAGTAAACTAAATGCATAAAGGTACCTAGATTAAAGAGAGACATATAACAATTGACAAAGAAACTATACTGCGGTCAATTTAACATAATGAACCTTCGTTTTCCATTTTTTTGAAAACTCCTCCCCTTAGTTACATTGACATGTATTCGTTGTTGTGACTTTTACCTTTCTAAATCCACCCTGAATCCACTGTTTCCAGTGGGATTAAGATCATCCTGATTATCAGCATTAAAACCATCCTCATCACTATTTTTGAGATTAGAAAAATGCTAAAACTACTTTTAATCCTGATGAAAGGTCAGATTAGATTACCGAATTAGAATTCCTATCCAGAAGATCAGAATATAAATTGTAAATGTTGAAAAACCCAATTCTAACATTTAATCCTATCCGATTTCCGAAATCCGATCAGATAACTTTTGAAAAACTTGGCCCAGAGGACTGGAGATGCACCATTTCACTTGCCTCCTCCAGTCAGCCAGTCAGAGAGAGAGGACACTCTCCAATCCTACGGAGACTCACTGTGGGGAACAGGCTCTCTGGGCTCCCAGTCAGAGATGAAATACACTCTTATAAAAAGGAACCATTAAGGGTTATTCAACCTGTTTAAGTAGGACCGTTTCTGATTCTAGGCCCTTTATGATTCTAGGTAGAAACCTCTGGAAAGGGATCTACCCAGTACCACCGAATGAAAAATACTACAGTTTACGATAGAATATTACAGTACTTACCATTTCATTATATAGAAACTGTAGTATACTGTAGAATACTATACTAAACACAAGTATCTGTTGATCATGTGTAGTACTTACTATAAAATGTTGTAATATACTGAAATACTATTGTGAATACTTCAGTATTATCTACCCCAAAAAACACTGTAGTAAGTAATAATAAAATTGTATTTGTCACATTCGCCAAATACAACAGGTGCAGACTTCATAGTGAAATTCTTACCTACGAACACTTTCCCAACAATGCAGAGTTAAAAAGTAAGAAAACTGTACTATTAAAAAAAAACTATATAGTAACACAATTCAATAACAATAATGAGGCTATGACAAGGAATACCGGTACCCAGTCAATGTACAGGGGTACGAGGTACTTGAGGTAACTGAGGTAATATACACTGAGTGTACAAAACATTAAGGACGCCTGCTCTTTCCATGATATAGACTGACCAGGTGAATCCAGGTGAAAGCTATGATCCCTCATTGATGTCACTTGTGAAATCCACTTCAGTCAGTGTAGATGAAGGGGAGGAGACAGGTTAAAGAAGGATTTTTAAACCTTGAGACAATTGAGACATGGATTGTGTGTGTGTGTGTGTGTGTGTGTGTGTGTGTGTGTGTGTGTGTGTGTGTGTGTGTGTGTGTGTGTGTGTGTGTGTGTGTGTGTGTGTGTGTGTGTGTGTGTGTGTGTGTGTGTGTGTGTGTGTGTGTGTGTGTGTGTGTGTGTGTGTGTGTGTGTGTGTGTGTGTGTGCGTGTGCGTGTGAGTGTGTGTGTTTCATTCAGAAGGTGAATGGGAAAGACAAAAGATTGAAGTGCCTTTGAATGGGGTATGGTTGTAGGTGCACTGTTTTTTGTCACGAACTGCAACGCTGCTGGGTGTTTCATGCTCAACAGTTTCCTGTGTGTATCAAGAATGGTCTACCACCCAAAGGATATGCAGCCAACTGTGGGAAGCATTGGAGACAACATGGTTCACATTCCTGTGGAAGTCTTTCGACAGCTTGTAGTGTCCATGTTTCAAGGCTGTTCAGAGGGCAAGGGGCAGGGTGGTCAAGTGCAACACAATATTAAGGTGTTCTTAATGTTTTGTACAATCAGTGAATAGTATTTATGTGGGCCTCTATGAAGGTTTCTACCTAGAACCCTTTAACTTTTAGGTTGTACATTTTGCTGGAGGGTTGGGTTGTGGGTAATTGGGAATCTCTGTTCTTTGCATTAGTTCACTTACAGTCGGTTGTACCTATGATTTTGATTGTTGTTTATTCTACTTGTATTGTTTCTGGGTTTCGTTGGGGTGGCTAGACTGATACCATCAGTGAGAAAGCTTATTCAGATGAAAAGGCTTCTAGGTAGAACCTTATTCCTCTGTAATAAAATGGCCTGGGGATAAAGTATTCGACTTAACATGGAGCCTTCTCTTCTCTCTTTGTGCCTGAACAGCACTCTGCACAGGCAGCAGTGGAGGACAGTGATAGGATCTTTACTGAGCTGATCCACTCCATTGAGAGAAGGTGCTCTGAGTGAAGGAGCTGATCAGAGACCAGGAGAAGGCTCAAGTGAGTCAAGCTGATGGACTCCTGGAGCAGCTGGAGCAGGAGATAGCTGAGCTGAGGAGGAGAAACGCTGAGCTGGAGCAGCTCTCACACACAGAGGATCACATCCATTTCCTCCAGGTAACTAAACTTCATTGATACAGGTGATACAGAAATAAACTTGTTGTGAAACTATACATTTGGTCTATTATATTTAATTCTGTATATTTGTATTCATGATTCTGACATATGTTATCAATAAAAATATTAGAGAAAATTTTTGTATTTTTTATTATTCTCTCTCTCTCACACACTCTTTCTTCTCTCTAGAGTTATCTGTCTTTCTCCAGTCCCAGTGTCTCTTCAGACTTAGCCAGCATTGTTAAACATCCTCTTCAGTTCTTTGGAGATGTGATTAAGGCTGTTTCTGATGTCAGAGAGAAACTAGAAGACTTCCTTAAAGGAGAATGGATCAAGATCTCCACCACAGGTGAGTTTAAATAATACTAACACAATACATAGTGTAAGAACATCCCAATCAGAGGTCCATGTCACAATACATCTGCATATGTTGATAATATTTTGTGAATGTCTGTGTGTTTGTAGTGAATTCAGTGAATGTTTTACTGTCTCCAGAGCCCAAGACAGAGAACACTTCCCACAATGGGAGTTTCTTCCTCAAGTAACTAGCAGCCTCCTTTTTCTGACACTGCTCACAAACCTTGTGATATTTCAATAGTAGATACTGCTCTCATTGATGTCTGCTCTGCTGTAATCAAAGACAGGGTAGATAGAGTATAGTATGTGCCTTAACTTACTGTTCTAACTCCTCTCATTGGTCTCTGTTCTTCTCCCAGATTCTTGTCAGCTCACACTGGACCCAAACACAGCACAGAAATCAGGCTCTCTCTGTCTGTGTAAACCACAAGATTTATTTCGCCTCTAGATTAAACTACAGAGTTCCCCATATTAGAATGATGGTAAATTCTCTTTTAGTCTGGTATGTACAATTATTTTTGAAGTGATTGAATCTTTATTTTAGTGAGGTTTTAATCACATTCATATTGATCTATTCTCTATTTGATGAAGTCTAAACTAAACTACTGCTGTTAATATCTTTTCTCAATAATGTGGAAGGACCACCAGAGGGCAGGCTGCTCCCACTGACAGTTGCCCAGCCCGACATGTGAGTCAGGGTGATCAAAGGCAATTAAGCGCAGCTGACGGTATTAATGAGCTATTCTATTTCCCCTACAAGAGAGAAGAGGGAACCAGCAGAGAGGAGAGAAGAGGGAACCAGCAGAGAGGAGAGAAGAGGGAACCAGCAGAGAAGAGAGAAGAGGGAACCAGCAGAGAAGAGAGAAGAGGGAACCAGCAGAGAAGAGAGAAGAGGGAACCAGCAGAGAAGAGGGAACCAGCAGAGAGGAGAGGAGAGGAGAGGAGAGGAGAGGAGAGGAGAGGTGAGGTGAGGTGAGGTGGGAGCCAGCAGAGAGGAGATGATGTACTTTTTGGAAGGGAGAAGAAGGGGACAAACTACCTATTGGGACCGGCAATCACAGATTTTAAGATTTTAAGATTTTGTTTTAAGAGGAAAAAATGATCTCCGTAGAGAAATTTGTTCAATTTTAAGGAAACCTGATTCGTTTATTCCACCTTTCCGCTTTAGAGCAACCTCAAAGGACCTGGTTCGCTCACAATAATAAAAAGATTGTTTGTTCATTTCAATAAGTTGTATTATTATTTATCCTTGAAATGGAATGTTTCATTTTCTGAAATCTATGTCGGCCTATGTTGGCTTCCAGCTTGAAATATACCTATTCATGTTACCATACTAGAACATATCAATTACTGTACATGTATAAGGAATGTATTGGTTGGGGTCAATGGAGGGTGGATAAAAACTAGGTGTATGGAAAGTTACTGAGTGAGGAAGGGGAAGTGCACAAAGTTTACACTCTGTAAAAAATATGGTTTTGTTAAATGTATGGCTCCTAAGGAGGGAGGCAAAGGGCAACAGTCTGGTTTCAGTCACTGGTAAGGTAGGACAGCCATGGATTAGGGAGGAGTGAGGAATTCAGCCTGATGAAGTGAGAAAGAACAGTCCTATTACACACACACTTCCAAGCCCACAAAGGTTCTAGCATCAGGCAGGGCCATGACTGCACTAGTGAGAGGATCCAATTAAGTTCCTGACAAGCAACAGAGATGTATTGTCTGTTAGGATGTTGGGTCCACCTAGAGGGAGGATACAGTACCAGTCAAACGTTTGGACACCTAATTTCTTTATTTTTTACTATTTTCCACATTGTAGAATAATAGTGAAGACATCAAAACTATGAAATAACACATATGGAATCATGTAGTTACCAAAAAAGTGTTAAACAAATCAAAATGTATTTTATATTTGAGGTTCATCAAAGTTGCCACCCTTTGCCTTGACAGCATTGCATATGCTTAGTTCAACTGTCACACTCCACGAGACCCCAAAATATAAGCTAAACATTGTAAATGTAAACAAACACTGTATAGCCTCATAACATGGTTAAAACAATTTTGATATGGTTGAAAAGCATATTTTGAAAATCTGAGATGACAGTGTTGTTAAGAAAAGGCTAAGCTTGAGAGATAGCATATTTATTTCATTTCATTTGCGATTTTCATAAATAGTTAACGTTACGTTATGCTAATGAGCTTGAGGCTATAACTGGATACAGGTTTTTTTCATAGCCAAACGTGAACAAAACGGAGCGATTTGTCCTACACAAATAATACTTTTTGAAAAACTGAACATTTGCTATCTAACTGAGAGTCTCCTCATTGAAAACATCTGAAGTTCTTCAAAGGTAAATGATTTTATTTGAATGCTTTTCTTGTTTTTGTGAAAATGTTACTGGCTGAATTCTAGGCTTATAGCTATGCTAGCTATCAATACTCTTACACAAATGCTTGTTTAGCTATGGTTGAAAAGCATATTTTGAAAATCTGAGATGACAGTGTTGTTAACAAAAGTCTAAGCTTGAGAGCAAATGTATTTATTTCATTTCATTTGCGATTTTCATGAATAGTTAACGTTGCGTTATGCTAATGAGCTTGAGGCTATAAATAGGATCCCGGATCCGGGATTGCTCGACGCAAGAAGTTAAATGTATTTGGTTAAGGTGTATGTAAACTCCCGACTTCAACTGTATGCATTTAGTCAATTATACTTTATTCTCCATATCAGTATTCATGTTTTCTGACATTAATTTAAAAAAATGATCACAAAAACATTGTGTAAATTATCTGCTCTCTCTCTCTTATTATCTCACTCTCTCACACTCTCTCTCAAGAGTTAACAGTCCCTCTCCAGTCCCAGTGTCTCTTCAGACTTACCCAGCATCGTTATCTGCCCTCTTTGGTACTTTGGAGGTGTGAATAATGCTGTTTCTGATGTCAGAGAGAAACTAGAAAACGTTCTTAAAAGATTCTTCATCAAGTAACTAACAGTCTCTTTTTTTCTGACACTTCTCATGAACCTTGTGATATATTAATAGTAGATACTGCTCTTATTGATCTCTGCTATTTTTGAAAAACACTATACACAGTTCTCTACATTAGACACATCATTCAAAACTAACAGGTCTTGTGTTTCGTTTGGGAAACTGCTATTCCAAATGCCACACTCATTTACCGATTGCCTACACCCAGTGCTCACGTGTGAAAACACTTATAACTATTTTCTTCACTTAGAAATCAGAACTTGAGCACTATAAATAGGCTTCAGGTTGGCTTTCTTGGTTTGGACAACAATGGAGGCCAATTTTGGAGAGAGAGTTAGAGGAAGAGGAGTGAGAGTATGAGGGGGACGAGGACAAGGAGGAGGAAGAGGACAAGGACAAGAGGTAGGACAAGCCTATTTGTTTATCTTCTACTGTATTTATTTTGTCTGTTACTGTTCATCCCGAAATCCGGATGAAAATACAATGTTTTGAGAAAGATATACATCGCATTTTTCCCCCGCTTGCATTTCTGTTTATAGTGTCAATATATACTGAATATGCATACATACTGTATATATTTGTGCACATACATGTACATGAGTGCTATGACAAACTGCCGTGGACTCCACTGCACACTGAACATGCAAAAGACACAATATAGTAGTGTTTTACATTTGTCACATCCGTGTGTAGTTGGTGTGTATAAGAGCTAATCATTTGATGGTTTGTGTGTAGAGTTTTGATGTAAAAACACAATTTTGAGAAGAGTTCAAATAGTTTTGAATTAAGTGTTTGGTTTTGCAAGAGATGTGTAATGTTGTGTGTGTTTTGGGGTCAAAAACTGTAAAATTAAATAAAAATATCAGACAAAACACACATCCTGACAAGAGAGACACCACACCACTACATAAAGAGAGACCTAAGGTGACAACATAGAATGGCAGCAACACATGACAGCACAGCATGGCAGCAACATAACTTGGCAGCAGCACAACATGGTAGCAGCTCAAATCATGGTACAAAGATTATTGGGCACAGACAACAGCACAAAGGGCAAAAAGATAGAGAAAACAATATATCACGTGAAGCAGCCACAATTGTTAGTAAGAGTGTCCATGATTGAGTCTTTGAATGAAGAGATGGAGATAAAACTGTCCAGTTTGAGTGTTTGTTGCAGCTCGTTCCAGTCGCTAGCTGCAGCGAACTGACAAGAGGAGCGACCCAGGGATATGTGTGCTTTGGGGACCTTTAACAGAATGTAACTGGCAGAACTGTGACTGGCAGGGCCTACGATTGAGACTTGATGTACTCCCTTGGTGACAGGCAGTGGCTGAGACAGCAGATATTCTGACTTTATACACTGCACTCTTCGAGAGAGGTAGCTGGCAAACCAGGCTAAAGACATCCAGAGACAGAGGCATCAATACTCCTTAGCCGGCCCACAAGAATGGAAGGGTCTACTGTATCAAAAGCTTCGGCCAAGTCAATAAAACTAGCTGCACAACATTGCTTAGAATCAAGGGCAATGGTGACATCATTTAGGACCTTTAAAGTTACAGTCAAACATCCATAACCTGAGCGGAAACCAGATTGCATACCAGAGAGAATACTGTAGACCTCAAGAAAGCCAGTCAGTTGATTTTTTTCACAGTTTTTTCCAAACAGGGCAAAATAAAAATTGGTCTATACACCAGAAATTAGGATGAGCTTGATCTCCCCCGTCAAATAAAGGATACATCGTGGCTGCCGTTCAAGCAATGGGAACCTCCCAAGAGAGAAGATACAGATTAAAAAGGTCAGAGATATGCTTGCTGATGATAGGGCAGCAACCTTAAAGAAGAAAGGGTCTAAACCATCTGACCCAGATGTTTTTGGGGGTCAAGTTTAAGGCGGTCCTTTAGCACCTCAGACTCAGTGACCGCCTACAGGGAGAAACTTTGTAGCAGGGCAGGGGGAAAATAGGGAGATTAGGAAATGTTGGACAAGCAAGGAGGCATGGCTGAGTCAAATAGGAATCCTGAAGTGGTGATTTAAGAGCTCAGCCATGTGCCCCTTGTCATTAACAACCACATAATCAACATTAAGGGACATGGGCAGCTGTGAGGAGAAGGGTTTATTCTTCAGGTATTTAACCATTTTCCAAAACTTCTTGGGGTTAGACCCACAGAGAAAGAACTGTTCCTTAAAGTAACTCACTTTGGCCTTCCAGATAGCCTGAGTGCACTTATTTCTCATTTACCTGAACGAGAGCCAGTCAGCCTTTCGCCAAATGGAATTCTTGAGGTGGAGTAACTTTGCCAGATCACGGTCGAACCAGGGGCAGAACCTGTTTTTAATTCAAATGTTATTTATGCGGCAATGTTTGTTAACAATACCACTGAAAATATAAAAAAAGAAGGTCCGAGAGTATTCGACAGAGGTGATCAAGGTCATTCTATACCAATTTACAGAGGCCAGGTCATGAAGGAAGGCTTTCTCACTAAAGTTTTTTAGCAAGCGCCAATGACAAATCAGGACAGGTCGTTTCGCAGAGCAGCCATTTTGAACACAGGCTGTAAAAAGGTGATCACTATGGTCATTACAGAAAACACCAGACTGATACCTATTAGGATTATTTGTGAGGATAACATCAAGGAGAGTAGCCTTTTCTGGGTGTTTGGAATCAAACCTTGTGGGATTGGTAATAATCTGAGAAAAATTTAGGGAGTTCCATTGCTTTCGGACTTGGTCAGGTAATATAAGCATGTCCCAGTTTATGTCACCTAACAGGACAAATTCAGACTTAGTGCAAGGGGCCAGGAGAGAGCTTAGGGCATTTAGGGTACAGGTCGGTGCTGATGGTTGATGATAACACGTAGCAACAGTCAACAAAGAGCTATTTGAAAGTGCAATGCTTAAAACCAGCATAATTAAATTGTTTGGGAACAGACTTGGTGGAGACAAGTGAGCACTGACGGTGTTCCTTGGTAAAGATTGCAACTCCACCAGCTTTGGAAGATCTGTCTTTCCAAAAAAGGTTCTAACCAGAAAGGTTAACATCAGTGTTCAAAACACTCTTTCTTAACCACGTCTCAGTAATGACCAACACGTCTGGATTCGAGCTGTGAACCCACACGTTCAATTTATCCATTTTAGGTAATAAGCTTCTTGTGTTAAGGTGCAGAAAACCCAGGCTTTTACGAGAGCAGAAATCAGTGGAGCAGATATCAGAGCAAAATTCAAGAGTTGGGGCTAGCAACAGTAGATGGGCCAGGGTGTACATGCACATAACCAGATATCTTCAGCAGTAATTACAATCAGGGCACGGCAGAGGACAGGGAGAGCTCTGCAGTGTTGATTATGACATTTGAATGTGCATTAGATGGCAACAAGATCCTATTGTACAGCAATTTCATCAGGTAACATGATGTAGCCTATACTGAATAACAACTACTGTATTGCTATCTTTTCTCAATTAAAAACAACTTTTTGTTTGTTAATTTCAACATGTTTTATTGTTATTTGTCTCTTTATCTTTACATTTTAATCTGTTAAATTTCCTAACATATATATTTAGCAGGCCTAGTCTATTTTATGATGCACATGTACTACTCAATCAACCATCCAGCAGATGGTGATATGGCAAAAATAAATACAAAGATTGCACATTTCTTGATTGACATCTTGCCTCTCAGTAAACCACCAAAAAAAATCTAGATTTCTATATGTTCGTCTTTAAGTGTTTGTTATAAACGACATGACTTGAGAATGTAACTAAATAAAATAATATTTAACACCACATTCCTGCTTTAGGGCGGTGGAAGATTTTTGTAGAAGTAAATCATGTGACGTCAGCTCAATGTTGCTTCCGGGTTTGCCTTATTTGTTTGACGGGCAGATAGATTCTTTGTTGTTTTGAGTTATTGGTTATTTATTTCAGAATGAACCGTATTTTTGGTCGAGGAAAACCGAAGGGACCTCCACCAAATCTAACGGACTGTATAGGAAATGTAAGTATATGGAAATAACTTAATCAGAGCAGTGTCTTTGACAAACAAACAAAATAACTTTGCTTGCTGGCTAGCTAGCTAGCTGACATCTGATTGTTCTAGAAATAATGGGAGAGTTGTCCTGCATGACAGCCCATTTGATACCTATAGCTTATAGAATACTGTTTAGCTACGTACTTTTCAGCGCGGTGTTGTAAGTTAGTTTGATTAGCATTGTAATATTGTCGTAGTTACTACGCTAACTTTCCTAATTATCTAGATGGCCAGTTGACAAAAGTACAGTAAGGTGATGTTGGTTTTCCACTGTAGGCTAAAACAATGATTCCCAACCAGGGGTACTGAAGACTCATGAGACCAAAGCCTTTTTGGTCAAATGCACATGAGGGGGTACTCGGGGCAGTGCCAAATTCATTTAGTGGTAGAGTCACCGTAACAAGGTTGGGAACCACTGGCTAAAAGGTGTTGTTTTTCCAACCAACCAGTTTTACAGGTTTGAACAAGGCTATTTAGCTAGTGCCATTGAAGGTAAAAATAGAAGGTATGATTATTATAATAACTCATACATGTATTTTAATAACTTTCTGATACCACAAAATGTTATTACAATGACTTCAGACTCAAACAAAATAGTTGAGGAACAGCGCATTCGGAATGCATTCAGACCCCTTGACTTTTAACATGTTGTTATGTTACAGCCTTATTCTAAAATGAATTAAATCGTCCCCTCTGCCTCTGAATAACATCCCCACAGCATAATACCGCCACCACCATGCTGCACCGTAAGGATGGTGCCAGGTTTCCTCCAGACGTGATGCATTCAGGCCAAAGAGTTCAATCTTAGTTTCATCAGACCAGAGAATCTTGTTTCTCTTTAGTTGCCTTTTGGCAAACTCCAAGCAGGCCATCATATGCCTTTTACTGAGGAGTGGCTTCAGTCTGGCCAATCTTTCATAAAGGCCGGGTTGGTGGAGTGCTGCAGAGATGGTTGTACTTCTGGAAGTTTCTCCCATCTCCATCGGGGAACTCTAGAGCTCTGTCAATGACCATCAGGTTCTTGGTCCCCTCCCTGACCACGGCCCTTCTCTCCCGATTGCTCAGTTTGGCCGGGCGGCCAGCTCTAGGAAGAGTCTTGGTGGTTCCAAACTTCGACCACTGTGTTCTTGAACCTTCAACGCTGCAGAAAGGTTTTGGTACCCTTCTCCAGATCTGTACCTCGACACAATCTGTGCTTCGACACAATGCTGTCTCAACAGACAATTCCTTCGACCTCATAGCTTGGTTTTTGCTCTGACCTGTCAACAGTGGGACCTTTGTATAGACAGTTGTGTGCCATTCCAAATCATGTCCAATGAATTGAATTTACCACAGATGGACTCAAATCAAGTTGTAGAAACATCTCAAGGATGATCAATGGAAACAGGATGTACCTGAGCGCAATTTTGAGTCTCGTAGCAAAGGGTCTGAATATCTATGTAAATAAGATATTTCTGTTTTTATTTTTAATTCATTTGCAAAAGTTTAAAAAAAAAAATGTTTTTACTTCGTCATTATAGGATATTGTGTGTGTAGATTGCTGAGGATTTTTTTCTTCATTTAATCCATTTTAGTATAAGGCTATAATGTAACAAAATGTGGAAAAAGTCAAGGGGTCTGAGTAGTTTCCGAATGCACTGTAAGTGCTTTTGGCAACGGGGGTATATTAACTTACAATAACGTTGCTTTACAATTCCATTTCAACTTACTGTGCGTTCATTATGTTGGGGGGGGGGGGGGGGGTTACAAAATATCTAAGGGATATTATTATTAAACAGACTTTATAAACGTGGGTCTCTGCTTACTTCATGTCAAAATAAAAGTCCTGCACAAGCCATATGTGGACAAAAAATAAATCACTTTTGGGGGACTTTTCTTATTTTGACATGAGGTAAGCAGAGAGGAAGTGGGTCTACAACAGGTTAGTGCAGCATTTCCCAAACTCTGTTTCTCGGGACCACAAGGGGTGCACGTTTTGGTCTTTGCACTAACTCTAAACAGCTGATTCAAATTATAAACGCTTGATGATTAGTTTGATTATTTGAATCAGCTGTGTAGTGCTAAGGCAAAAAAACAAAACGTGCACCCCTTGGGGTCCCGAGGACAGAGTTTGGGAAACCCTGGGTTATTGTTATCTGGGTTCCTTGGGACGTCCCTACCCTAACCCCTTAATCCTTATCTAACCCAACAAAACCCATTTTAAAATTTCCACTTCAATGGGGTGACGTCAGAGTTGGGACATCCCAAAGATCCTTTCTAAACTTTTTCCTACACAGACCCACGTTCGGAAAGTCTGTTTAATAATAAGATCCTTTAGATATTTTGACTCAAATTCCCTCCGTCGTAATGACCAACCGTCCTGCCCACCGGCACAGTAACTGGAAATGTTATTGTATTTAACTTCTGGCTTCGCACAGTTTTTTTTGTGCAACCCAATACAATTGAAAGCAACGCTTTTGTATGCAAATACACCCGCGTTGCTAAAAGCTCCTATGTGTTATGAAAAGAGTCTACCTGGCTAACTCGTTACTCTTTCTCTCTTCTTAAGGTTGACTCACGAGCGGAGTCTGTTGACAAGAAGATTGCCAGACTAGATGTTGAACTGGTCAAGTACAAGGATCAGATGAAGAAGATGAGAGACGGTCCTTCAAAGGTAAGCGTGAAGGCCTGCACTGAGCGAAGCAGACTGGGATAGTAGATATGTTTACCAGTCTGTCGTTTATTATACCAACCTGATCTCAGAGCATTTCGTATTATTATGTAGGTAAATCCGATAAATGCCATTTAGTATGATATGTTACATTTAGTATGGTATGTATTAGTTTGTGGATTTTCATCACCCGTTTTGTACGAGATGTTACTAATTACAATTCATATTATATGTTACGAATTTGAAAAAAGTACAATATTTTAGGAATTTGCAAAATGTATGATGTAACCATACCAAACGTAACATATCATACTAATTTGAGTGTTTACAATTTGTATTAGCCACCGTCAGTTATACCCACATACATTTATAACTGTAGTGTCAGTTTCCTTACATTTTGAATCATTCCATTACATCGTTAGTTGCCCTTTCTTTCCTCTGTCACGTTTGTGTGGTTGTTCCTGAGGATCGCTAGCACTAGTGGATCATATTCAGCTATAAGTTGTGCAATAATTTGGGACATATAGCCTATTTTAATCAAAATGGAACGCAGTCCGTATGTAGCAGGTTAAACATGGAGCCTGGCACACGGTTTACCACGACTGGACAGTTGTCATCACAGTTGCGTTATTAGGGGACTACTGGTGCCTATTTTACATTTTTCTCACTTGCGTAGGAAATGTATGCGTTTCCTAAGTCTGAATCCGACCCTTGAATAAAACACAACAGTTTGTGACTGTGTGTGACTGTGTGTGGGGGGGGGATCCTGCACCCTCCCTCTACAGTTCCACTTGTTTGGAACATTATAAATGTACAGTATACCAGTATTTATGCTTGATGTTGTGTAAATTATGTTTTCATCAGAACATGGTCAAGCAGAAGGCAATGAGAGTGCTGAAGCAGAAGAGAATGTGAGTCATTTTTGAAAGCAGTCTGCCAATGCCTGAAACGCCTCCAATCAGTCAGGACCAATGTCACAGTAGCACAATGATGAACCACATAATGAGCTGTAAACCATAGTCACATGAGCACATCATAACGTCTTAAATAATAGAGGTTATCATTTGAATTGTGATGTTTTTCAGGTATGAGGGCCAGAGAGATAACCTCACACAGCAGTCCTTCAACATGGAACAGGCCAACTACACAATACAAACTCTCAAAGACACAAAAACAACAGTAAGATGGATCAGTAATGACTGTAGCACTTACAATTTACTGTAGTTGTCATAGTTCTCTGGGTAAACATGTCTGACATTGCATTATAGGTGGATGCTATGAAAATTGGAGCCAAAGAGATGAAGGCGGCATACAAGAATGTGAAGATCGATCAGATTGAGGTAAGCCGGTTGTCTTCTATTTGGCTACTCATTATATTCAAGTTATCTGGTTTGTGTTCACCCAGGTTAAGTGAATGTGGGGTTTCAGTGAGGATGGCCCATTGGGTAATGAGAATGACAGACATTTGGGTTAAGAGCTTTGTGTGTTCCTGATGCAGGATCTCCAGGACCAGCTGGAGGACATGATGGAGGACGCCAACGAGGTGCAGGAGGCGATGAGCAGAAGCTACGGGACGCCAGAGATCGATGACGATGACCTGGAAGCAGGTCAGTACTGTGAGAGTATGACACGGCCACAAGGAAGACAATACACTGACACTATTATGTTACAACAGTTGGTTTTGCTCCAGTACAGACTAGATCTATATTAAAACACTGCTATATATTAATAGATGGGATAATTTTCCACCACACTACAGAGAAGTTTTGTTCACTTCAGCCCAGTGATACAACAGCAGTCAAAGTCCTTACATCAATAGGATGCATGTAATAACTGTGCATCAATGGATGTGTGTGTTCCCAGAGCTGGATGCCCTGGGAGATGAGCTGCTGCTAGATGATGACAGCTCCTACCTGGATGAGGCCAGCACTGCCCCCTCCATCCCAGAAGGAATACCCAGTGACAGGGCAACAAACCGGGTACACATCTCTCTCTGACAAACATAACTGTTACCAGTACAGCTGCCTTGTTCATTGGGTTTTCTGTTTTTTATGAAATTGCATTGGAGACGCATTTATGATCTCATTGAGATGTTTCCTAATAAAATGTAATTTATTGTGCATATGTTTTTCAGGATGGAGTTCTGGTGGATGAATTTGGACTACCACAGATCCCTGCCACATAATGGATAGACAGCAGGCAGGAACCAATGGCAATTCTCCCAACTGTACTTTTTAATGTATCAAAGCCTTTTTACAATGTATATCCGACTGATGCATTATTACGTGGCGGTAAACAAGACTCAACCAGCCTTAGCTTTTGAAGAGAATCCATGGTGATGCATCAGCTATGCTATTAATTCTTGACCGTATGAACAAATGTTTGTTTTTTCTCCAAGGTGTTTCTTGGTATTTGGTTCTAACTTCTCCTGCAGCACTGTGTTGCCAACTACCAATAAATATAATATATTTCAAAAGATGTTAATGGTGGATTAGTTATAAATCAGGCATGTTTTGTTTTTGTTTTTAAACAAAGGAAGAAGACAGGACTAAATAAGTCATTTAATTATACAATAGAACACTAGTAGCGTGTAGAATTACAATCGCTCAAAAGCAATAAATACATTTCTGAAAGTATTCATGTAGTTGAATGATATGCTTTCTCTGTGTACAAATGTTGGACAATGGAGCATTTAGACGAGGGCTCTTCAAACCTGTTCCTGGAGAACTACTGTCCTCTAGGTTTTCACTGACTCTAGTAATTAGCTTGTTAATAAGCTGAATCAGGTAAGTTACAACTGGGGTTGAAGTGAAAACAGGAAGGTAGCTCTCCAGGATCAGGTTTGGAGAGCCCTGATACAGACCCTTACAAAAAACACAGTGCCCAAACTGTATAGTTTTATGAGAACCACAGCAACAAAGCCCTTGTTTGAGACGGTCATCACCAACTGAGCCTATAGCTGAGGGGGAAGATCTTCTTGTGAAGGTATTCAACAACCTCAGTCTTGTTCCAAAGATTTTCAAATTCATAGTAAGGAATCTGAAAAAACAAAAAGACTATTTAGTAACAAATGGAGCACAGAGCGAAATCAGAAGATCCGAGTGAATACAGATATGCTCGACAGAACATTAGCAGAGGGGCTGAAATCAGATGGAAAACAGAACAAAGGTTGCAGAGTGAATTTCTGACCTGAACAACTTCGTATCCCAGAAGCCTCAGGTGCCGCTGCTTGATGGCCTCTTTCCCTAGCAGCTGTCTTGCGTTCACAGTGAACCTCTTGTGGCCGTCGATGCACACTGCTATCCTGCAAGTACACAAGAGTGAATAAAATCGCTATAGTACAACAATTTTATCACCTATGTTTATGAATTTCATGGATTAAATGTATTGTTTTATACCTCTTGTAGATATCATCGATTTGACTGGCAGGCAATACATATCCTTCCTCGTCAAGCTTTATTTCCACATCTGAAATGACAGAGGCCGGATTTGTCTTTGCACCTTTCATTTTCAGTATATGGATGTCTGAAGCTTTGAATTAAAGGTTAGCGGTGTTGTGTCTGTACGTTACCTAGCGTGTAGCAGTATGGAGTGAGGACTCTGGAAGCGAAGTAGGTGCGGGCCCCTAGTAGATCCACCAGGCCAGTTTTCACATAGTTGTAGAGGTGTCCGTCAACCGGCGTCTCCAGAGACCGACCAGGAGTTAGGAAAGACTTGACACGGTACTTAGGAAGGAGCCTTGGACCCTGGGTTTAAAACAGGGTGTTAAGGGTGAATCGGAGGATAGTGTGCTAGGATGTCAACACTGCAGTTGAAGTTGCAATGCGATCCTTAGAATGAACATTGATTTGTACTAACTCGTTAGCCTACCTCATAGAAAGGGCATTCAAGCTTCACAGTCATGTAGAGTTGGGTCAGTTGTGCCAGAACAATCCGGTCAACCCCTGAGCCTTGCTCTGGAACACAAATTAATTTTAAAAGTATTAATCAAAGGCCGTGTAATTGATTAACCAAATAAACTGTGCCGATATAAGTATGGAGAGTAGTAAACTAAGCGTGGGCTAATTTACTAAGGCTGCATTACCTTGTAGTTGCTGGAGGAAGTAGCGGTTGAAGACCTTGGACACAAAGTTGACAGGGAACCGCTCTACCAGGATGCAGGAGTGCAGCAGGTTGAGGAGTGTCCGGGGCTGGAAGTGAGAGAAGCGTGCGTGCAGGATGGCCTCCACCTTCCGGAACACCTCCCCGGCGTTGGGCGGCAGGTAGCCCAGCTTCCCGAACGGCATGATCTGCCTGGCCACTTGGCTGGTGCTGTATTCATCTGCCCGGTACACAAAGCTCTCTGCTACCGCGTCAAACACTGGCAGCGACAGGATGTTCCGACGCCCAAAATACTGCATCACCTTGGTCACGGTCTCTGGGTGGGACGTGAACGTCATCTTGGGCACATGCCTCTCCATGGCCTCCACCAAGAAGTGGTCGCTGTGGCCGAAGTGCATGAGCGCCCCGAGCACTAGACCCAGCTCCTCGTCTCTGAAGTTGGGTATGTGCCTGACCGCCTGCTTACAGAGGCTAATAACCAGGGGCATGGCCTGGGTCTGGTTCAGGACCACCAAAGCACTAAGCAAACTGCTGATAGCAGGGGGGTCCATACGTGAGGTGACTGACACAGTGTAGGTGTGCATAGCGTTTAGGAGGTCCTGGTAGCGACCCTCCTCCCCTACTCCAGCCTGCAGCAGTCTGTATACTGCAGTGAGTTCTACCAGGCTCCACTGACCAGGCCCCTGCCTCTGTAACTGCACCATCAGCTGCTCCAGCATCCCACAGCCAGGGCCCTCCAGGGCCAGCAGGGCCTGGCCCAGGGTGCACAGCTGGCCCACGCTCATCTGGCCCCTGTCCAGCCGCTCCTGGCTCTCTGACACCAGCCGAACCACCAGCGTGCTCCAGGGGTCCACATAGAGGCGTGTGCAGGCCAGCAGGGCAGAAACCAACCCGGCCTCCGTCAGACGCCCAGAGTCCCGCTCCAGCTGGCAGCACAGGGCCCTGAGAGTGTCCTCTTCCAGCACTTTGGGGTCCTTCAGGGAGATGCCATCCTGCTCTATGTCAGCCACGCGGTGCAGGGCTGCAGCTGCCATGGTGTCAGACATCATCTCCACCGTGCGGAGGAGTCTCAGCACCTGTCTGGAGGAAGAGCAGCTAACCAGGCGGTCATGGAAGGCCTTCTCCTCTGCATCAGTGGGCCGGTGCAGCTGACTCAGACGGAACCTGGGGACTGAGTCTTTGTGGAGGCTGACTGACCCAGTGGTGTAGAAAGGGTCCTTGGTAATGGTGGACAAACTCATCCTCCCACAGTCTGGCTGACTGAGTTTCCGACAGCCCTGCCTCTGGATACAGCGGTCCGCTGAGGTCCATAGACACGCCACACACATGGGCTCCCCTATCGGAACACTCAGGAGTCTGGTGCGACTCAGCCCTGGAGGACAGAGGTGTGGCCCTGTCTGCATGAGAAGTTGAAGCCTCTTGATCACCTTTAAAGCCATGGCTCTGTTCCAGGCAATTCAAACCTGTATGAGCATAGGAGCAGATGGTTAGCTAAGCCTACAAAGTTCTGGTAACTAAGTTGACCTAATGGGCGGTTTCAGTTGACAATAATCACCGCAGTAAGATGGATAGCAAGATGGTTTCCATGGAATGTCCCATTCATTTTTATGTTAGCTTGCTAATTGTGGGGAGGCAGGTAGTGGTTAGTGGTTAGATGTAGTGGTTAGAGCGTTGGACAAGTAACCTAAAGGTTGCCAGATCGAATCCCAGAGCTGACAATCCCAAAGTTGACAATCCCAGAGCTGACAAGCTAAACATCTGTCGTTCTGCCCCTGAACAAGGCAGTTAACCCAGGTCGTCATTGAAAATAAGAATTTGTTCTAAACTGACTTAAATAAAAAGGTATAAAAAAATATATATATATTAAGTAACCTTGGCTTGCTGGTGGTTATCAAACCAGCGACTGCACGCAGCATATGCTAACTACGCATACCACGACCTAGCCATACATTAAGAACATCCATTCAAATGTCAACATTTTGCGAACTAATGCAGTGTAACCTACCGGAGAGCACAAAATGTCATTTTGCCCTTGTGTTAGCTAGCAGTCATGGCTAGAAGGGATACAGGTTGTCAAATTAACGTCAAAAGTGTATACTGTATTGCATTGTAGCACCCTATAACCCCAAACATTTTCATAACCTTAACAATTATCCTAACCTAAATACGTTAATTATAACCTGCTAACTTAATTATCCTAACCTGCTACGAAAAGTCAAATCTGACGAAGTCTGTATCCGTTCTAGTGAACAGTTTAGCTAGCTAGCTGCAAAGCGGAAGTTCATGTTATATTATGGACAATACAATAGATAACTATTAAACGTGACAATGTCCTACAACGGAGGCATTGAAATGATACATTTCCTTACTTTAAACTAAACAGTTCGCAAGAAGAGTACTAGGTACAGATTACCTTTCGTGGAACAGGACGCACTGACAAAACAAAAAGTAAAATCCACCCACCGGTAAAGCGTGGTTCGGTAACGAAGTGCTCATTCGTGATTGGCCCCGTTGTAGACTAATAGGGTGGGTAAATCTGTTTTACAACGCTACTAGAACGCGCTGTAAACCATTTGTTAAATGTTACCAAACTAATACTGTACCGAGTGTGTTGGTGATATTTCAAATTATTCAGCAAATCCTGCATATCCTTGATTGACTAAAAATATCGATGGGGATAAGTACACTGAAAATGTTTAACTGCGCATTCAAGGTGGACCCCCCATGATGATTTGACCTACATTATCTTCAGAGGCAAAAATCAGGTTGAGGTCACACTACTCGGATTCCTCTGAATTAACGTGGTTTATTGCAGTTTTTGCATTGATACTGTATATTTCCCCCCATTGATTTGAACAGTATGTAGGCATTCAAAACAAATCCTTTCAAAGTAGCTGGTGCTCAGTCTGACATGCACGGCCACACAAACTACGTGGAATGAGTAATGTGGGGACATGACATAAGCCTGTGTTGCACAGGAAGACAGCAGAACAAGGGAACCATCAGCTTACTAGACAAATCCACATTCAGACAACGTAATGTTTATTTCAGTCAAATCATTTAAACAAGGTCAAGAATGGAGAATACAAGTTCAGTACTTTATTTATAAAGCTTATATTTATTATAAAATGTAAAAATTCAGCTAGACCAGGCCATTTGAGGCACTTGCGTCGAGTTGCAGTTGCCATCATTGATGTCACAGACTGGTACCATGTTTGGATAGTCAATCACCAGCTAGCCACATTTCTAATACAGATTTAAAATCTGGCAATGCTGAAATGGGAGCTCACAGCTGGGTCCTTCCACAAAAAAAGTGCCTTTCACGTCCCTTTGATAATTTGAGTCGATTTGTGAACCAATATTGCTTTTTAAAAGTGCCCTTTAATATAGACCACATGGGGAATAAATCATAGTTTTTAATATGAAGACTAGCTAAAGTGCCAAGAGTCAGTATTTTGACATGTCCCGCCATGCACACAGACTCTTAAAAACCCACTTAACACCATCATTGTAAAGCACCATTTATTTTGTTGCTTTGACAGTCATTTGAAGATCTTTAATTTCATGTGATTAGTAAATAATTTACACTTGTCCCTCATTTAAGGTAAACCCTGTGATGTGAACTGAACGCTCATTTGAACCATTACTCTTTAAATATTATTTTCTAAAGAAACAGAACAGGTGGGGCATAACACATCAACCCTATGAAACAGATTTAAACAATTGCCACTCCCTGTTGCACACAAGCTACCATTCCCAATGAAAATGTGATTTAAGAGGAAATAAATCAGCCCTGTTACTATAGTAATGCTTATTTATCATATTGAAAACTTATGAAGATGAACAAGGGGCCTTGACAGAATTTTTTTCCCCTTACCAAGTTAGACTTTTCAAAAGGCATTTAATTGGTGGAATGACCCAGGTATGGTTGATAGCAGTGGTTTTGCCTTGCTTAACATGGGTTTTATAGAGCAGAGACATGCAGCAAGATGGTCTAGCTGGGTGTAAAGGAGAAGAGGGGCCCAGAGAGAAACCATAATATGACTGTCATGGTTGTGGTCTTAATCGTCCTTATCCTTGGCTCCGTGTTTTAGGATGCGCGTGAACTCCACATAGTTGAAGTTGCTCTTTTTGTCAATGGGTGCCTCCCTGAAGAGCTCGTCCACTTCCTCGTCTGTGAAGCGGTCGCCCATGGTGGTCAGCAGCTCTCTGAGGTATTCCTCCTGGATGACACCTGAGGACAGAGGGTGACAGACAGGTATGCGAAAATGCCCATGGTACTTTCCCCAGGCGGGTATGCACGAGTTAAGTATTTGTTGAGTCACACCCAACCCGTCAGCTGTTTCTGAAATGATCTGCGCAAACAAAGCAACCTGAAAACATTTGAGCAAAGTTCAGAAAGCATCTTTGTATTTACAATCCATTTAAGGAATATGTAGCCCACTCAAGGGTGGTATTTTGAAAGGAAGTTGGGGTAACGATCCTGTCAAGGAAATAAAGTGTACTGTGTATTTTTGTTAGCATGAATTTCCCATATGGACCCAATTCATATTTATTTCAGCCCAAACCCCTAGGAGCTATGGTTTAACCCACAGGTCCAGCTGTTATTGGGACAGCCCATGTTACTATCTCAAAAGCTAGTCCAGTCTATCCAGCTGAGTCAGAGATTAGGGAGATCTTGAAAAGCAAACTCCTCAGGAACTTTGTTCTCTACACAACACTGGCATCCATTATCAGCATCTAGCATTATCTATACGGCCACAGAGACCAACATGACATCATTCCCATTAGGCTTATTCCCTAAACTTTTCCCCAAAGACCTTACCTGTACCCTCTTCGTCGAAGCAGGCAAAAGCATTTCTGATTACGTCCTCAGGGTCCGTGCCGTTGAGCTTCTCACCAAACATGGTGAGGAACATGGTGAAGTTGATGGGCCCAGGAGCTTCAGTCATCATAGCCTCCAGGTACTCATCAGACGGGTTCTTTCCTGAGAAAGAATCAAAGTGCCACATTAGAACAGACTGCAACTCCCTGTTAACAGTAACCTCGTTTTACAACATTGGCATAAATGGTTTCAAGCGTGTAAAACAATGGGAACAGGGTGTAGGGAATGTTGATGGGAAACGGCCTGCTCTTTACTAATGCATGACTGGTATTCTATTGAAACACTAGTTGGAAAACACACCCAACCCCAATAAAAAGAGGCAACTCGGTGCTCTGCCTCAAGCCGTCAAACACTTGATCAAGATAACCATTGAAGGGGGAGCTTAACAGCCTAATAAACACTCAAGAGATACCCGAGCACCATACTTCAAATCGGTGTTGGAGTTAGCGAGGTAATTTCGGTCAGCTCTGGATAACCGGTACCACGAATGTGGCTCACCTTT
This sequence comes from Oncorhynchus masou masou, assembly GCF_036934945.1. NCBI lineage: Eukaryota > Metazoa > Chordata > Actinopteri > Salmoniformes > Salmonidae > Oncorhynchus > Oncorhynchus masou. The sequence goes on from NC_088239.1 coordinate 27,703,032, forward strand.
CAGCCAGGTATATTTCTATGGCAATGAAACCTTCACAACTAACCTGCTCCGAAGCAGGCTAACTCACAGCTAACTCCATTTCTCCTGAATCAAGTGTCTGAGTCACAAGTTGGAGGACCAATGACAGATACCCTCCCGCTCATTAAGACGCATCATCCTTCATTTAAGGAAGACTAACGATTGAATATTTTATCAAATGTCATAAGACAGTTTGGAAAGCAAATACTCTATGATGGCTATGTCACACGACAGCATTTTGCGAAAGGGAAACTGACAGCCGAAAGCAACCAGACTGCAGTTCCCAGTCAAGTCAAGACTGGCAGCCAGTGTACTCACGAGTTTGACAGTAAAATTGCCAGGGTTAGAGGTTTCAAAACACGTCTCTGGATCATATGTTTATGGCCACAACGCAACAAGACTGCACTTTTAAAACCCCATTTCATACCATAGCCTGCTGAATTTGAGAACTTTTTTAAATTTAGAGCAACAGTTTGGCGTTCAACTAGCATGCTAGAGTTAACGACAGGCGGACGAGCAATATCCAGTCGTAGTACGGATGAAGCCCGACCTGGAATGTGAAGCAGCCTAGCTTTATAAAAGCCTGAATAGATCTAGCTTGCGTCATAGTATACCACTCTGGAAATCATTCAGTGCCTCTGTTTCAAATTGAGTGAATTAAACCAAGTCCAAGAGAAAACAGGCTGAATTCAGATCAGCAGAAGGGGGTTTCAGGGACAAGCTAAGATACCCACCCAGTGAGGCTAGCATGTCATGCAGATCCTCCTTGTCGACAAACCCATCACGGTTCTGGTCAATCATGTTGAAGGCCTCCTTGAACTCCTGGATCTGAGACTGGTCAAACATAGCGAACACATTGCTAGTAGCACGCTGGGGGCGCTTCTTGGTGGTCTTTCCCTTTGCCCTTTTGCTCGACATTTTGGCTGCTGTGTGTTTACCTGTAAGGGTCAAAAGAGCATATTCCTGAAGTCAGCAGACACAGATCTGTAATATCCCAAAATCACTTTACATTTACCATTTCAAAGCAGACTTAGAAATAGTGTTTGGATGTCAATGAAGCTCAGTTCCTTGGACAACATCTTATGATACTTAAGTTATGAAAAACATTGAGAACAGCAGTTACTGGCTCATGCAATTACCCAAAATAAGATTTGACCAGTTACGCCCAGCTTCCCTTGGCTATGGGTTAATCTAATTCAGACTGGAAAATAATCCCTGGAGAGGTGTCCTCACTACACTATAAATGGAAATGTTATACTGCTGTTGAAGGCTGTTCTAGTTCTCTTAACACAGGATAGGAAAAACTAGTGACGTGAGAGAAATTCTGGCAAGTTCAACAACCTCATTCTGAGAGAGGGCCACTGCTTCAATAATATGCCTCCTACCTAGTAATAGATGGAGCCAGTGGTCCACACCATTGACTAACTATTATAGCAACAGCACAGGATAAGACCGGTTTAGTGATCTAATTTGAGGTTGCGCAATACTAGGTGACTGAATTCAGACTTAAATTCAATCTGATACATGTTAGCTAACATTAACTATATACCCGTAGCGGTACGATAATCTACAAACACCAATTGAAATTCCATACTTTGAGAAAGAATTGAGTGAAAAGGCAACTTTTAGTTAGCCATACTACGTCATGAATGAACAATGGGGCCTATAAAAATAGATTAATCTTGCTGCCAGCTGTTGCTACTATCAACGCAAGCAGTATCGTAGAAATGAACATACAGCACAAAATTTAAATTGCCCAAAATGTGGAATGGCTATGATAAAGTTACGAGAAAGATGACGTTAGCGACATTGAGACGATAAAAACATTACGAATGCCAGAAAGCTCGCTAGGTAGATAGTGTATTTCGTTTTGGCACATCTCGTCATAATACACAGGTATCTAGCGTGCGATCTCGATGCAAATTATAACAATTTCAACTTGTTAGTTAAATCCGCATTTTCTTTTTCCCCTTCAGGAAATACTGTGATCTTGGCAGTTAACAAACCGACTGTTAGCTTATTTAGCTAACCTGCTGACTCCGCTAGCTAAAGCTAAATCATCCAGCAAACAAATACTTCCATATGAAAACCATTGTAGCGTATACATTTCAAGCTGTACTGCCGACACTTCAATATTAGCAGCATGGGATTAGCAAGTGAAATAACGCTTAACGTTAAAATAAGCAAATATTAGACCTAGCTACCTGATTCCCGAAAAGCTGGATAGTCAGTTAGCCCGTGCTGCCCTCTCACAACCACCGCCCTAACTTCCTTAAATGTTTCCGCACAGGAACTACAGACCAAACTAACTTCAGAAAATGGGGAGGAATTTAGAATTTCTAAATCATTTTTATTTGATTTCAATTATACTTTTTAACAGTATAAAAAACAATTATATTTTTTAGATATTTAGTTAATGTACTTTGCTTTGACTATACATAACTTGATGTCATGCTTGTAAATCAGTTCAGTTTTACTTGGGTATACCCTCCATTGAAGTTAATGGGGTTTCCTCAAAACACTCCTTTGCTACGTAAACATTCTTGATATATGCCCAAATACGGAGAAAATAAATGCATCTTACTGTGCCTTATCATGAGTAAGATAACAATGCTTTGGTGACACCATTTTTATTAGACTATAACTCTGATTTCCTCAATATACAAAACATATAGCCTACCAAATACAATGATTATATAACAAACATATGTTTTATTGTCACATACACCAGATAGAGGCCATGAAATGTGTTGTTTCACAAGGTCAGCCATAGTAGTATGGCAGCACTGGAGCAAATTAGTGTTAAGTGCCTTGCTCAAGGGCACATTGACAGATTTTGTCACGTTATAGCTCAGTAGCATAACACATCAATATTTTGATAGTACCCTAAATGTTTTGGAATATCGGTAAATTGACATTTTCACATAGGCTCCAGATATGAAAAATAAGGACTGGATGGATAATTATAGATGCTTTGGGGAGAATTTTCATGACATCCCCATTTGGGTCAGAGTGAACAGTTGGTTCCCCGTTGCCACTTGGAGAAGGTTAATGCTGGAGTTCCAAAGCAAGAAAGCCCTATGGAACCCACGATGACTCACTGATTAAAATGGGCCACAGCAGTAACCTAATGTGAGTTCTCAGTGAACACACACTCAAAGGGAACAAGAGAAGGGGTTTAGCAATGTAGACAAGCCACAGGCACATTCAACATGGAAGAAAAAGGCTTATGATGGCAGCCTTGCAACGCAGCTGTGAGACCCTGGCATTTTCAACACTTGTTTATACAACATTGAATAACATTTTAGTTGAGCCCCACCACCTTGTCATAGGCCAAAGGAAGAGTAAACATAAATAACTATCCCTATTGGTGCTATTTTACAAATGATTAGTTTGGTTGTTCAAGATATGAGCTATTAGTATAGTTTACAACTAATGCATAAGGTCGAGTAGTATATGTACAGAAGTAGTTATATAGGGTGAGCTACGACTAGTTTATAGATACACACACTCAATAGTTTTAGAACACCTACTCATTCAAGAGTTTTTAAATTTTGCTAAGGTGTATGTAAACTTCTGACTTCAACTGTACATACATACAGTTGAAGTCGGAAGTTTACACACACCTTAGCCAAAATACATTTAAACTCAGTTTTTCACAACTCCTGACATTTAATCTGAGTAAAAATTCCCTGTCTTGGGTCAGTTAGGATCACCACTTCATTTTAAGAATGTGAAATGTCAGAATAATAGTAGAGAGAATGATTTATTACAGCTTTTATTTCTTTCATCACATACCCAGTGGGTCAGAAGTTTACATACACTCAATTAGTATTTGGTAGCATTGCCTTAAAAATGGTTTAACTTGGGTCAAACATTCCCAGTTGCCTTCCACAAGCTTCCCACAATAAGTTTGGCCCATTCCTGACAGAGCTGGTGTAACTGAGTCAGGTTTGTAGGCCTCCTTGCTCACACACGCTTTTCAGTTCTGCCCACATATTTTCTATGGGATAGAGGTAAGGGCTTTGTGATGGCCACTCCAATACCTTGAATTTGTTGTCCTTAAGCCATTTTCCACAACTTTAGAAGTATGCTTGGGGTCATTGTCCATTTGGAATACCCATTTGCGACCAAGCTTTAACTTCCTGACTGATGTCTTGAGATGTTGCTTCAATATATCCACATAATTTTCCTGCCTCATGACGAAATGTATTTTGAGAAGTGCACCAATCCCTCCTGCAGCAAAGCACCCCCACAACATGATGCTGTCACCCCCGTGCGTCACGGTTAGGATGGTGTTCTTAGGCTTGCAAGCCTTCACCTTTTTCCTCCAAACATAATGATGGTCATTATGGCCAAACAGTTCTATTTTTGTTTCATCAGACCAGAGGACATTTCTCCAAAAAGTACAATCTTTGTCCCCATGTGCAGTTGGAAACCGTAGTCTGTTTTTTTTATTGAGGTTTTGGAGCAGTGGCTTCTTCCTTGCTGACTGGCCTTTCAGGTTATGTCGATATAGGAGTAATTTTACTGTGGATATAGATACTTTTGTACCCGTTTCCTCCAGCATCTTCACAAGGTACTTTGCTGTTGTTCTTGGATTGATTTGCAATTTTCACTCCAAAGTACGTTCATCTCTAGGAGACAGAACGTGTCTCCTTCCTGAGTGGTATTACGGCTGCGTGGTCCCATGGTGTTTATACTTGCATACTATTGTTTGTACAGATGAACATGGTACCTTCAGGTGTTTGGAAATTGCTGCCAAGGATGAACCAGACTTGTGGAGGTCTACGATTTATTTTCTGAGGTCTTGGCTGATTTCTTTGGATTTTCCCATGATGTCAAGCAAAGAGGCACTGAGTTTGAAGGTAGGCCTTGAAATACATCCACAGGTACACCTCCAATGGACTCAAATGATGTCAGTTAGCCTATCAGAAGCTTCTAAAGCCATGACATAATTTTCTGGAATTTTCCAAGCTGTTTAAAGGCACAGTCAACTTAGTGTATGTAAACTTCTGACCCACTGGAAATGTAATACAGTGAATTGTAAGTGAAATCTGTCTGTAAACAATTGTTGGAAAAATGACTTGTGTCATGCACAAAGTAGATGTCCTAACCGACTTGCCAAAACTATAGTTTGTTAACACAACATTTGTGGAGTGGTTGAAAAACAAGTTTTAATGACTCCAACCTAAGTGTATGTAAACTTCCGATTTCAACTGTACATATATGTAAAGGGAATGGGATACCTAGTCAATTGTACAACTGAATGCATTCAACTGAAATGTGTCTTCCATACACTATATACACATACATACATACATACATACATACATACATACATACATACATACATACATACATACATACATACATACATACATACATACATACATACATACATACATACATACATACATACATACATACATACTTACATACATACTTACATACTTACATACATATAAAGATGAATAAGTACAGAAAAATTAAACAGAAGGCATTTGAACCCAGTCTGACACAAAAAGAAGATGAATGTGGGAGACAAGCCTGTACACAATCTATATACAGTACACACATACCATTTACCACATAGAAGTTAAATATTTGTTATCACTTAATTATAGGTAGCCCTTTTTCTTTTATTCCAGGCTTTATCTAAATATTCTGCAAACGTAAATATACAATGGACAAAAATCTTGCTTTTATTTTAATTGCAGTTTTTTATTTATTTAACCTTTATTTATCTAGGCAAGTCAGTTAAGAACAAATGATTGTTTACAATGATGGCCTACCCCGGCCAAATCCGGACTACACTGGACCAATTGTGCACCACCCTATGGTACTCCCAATCACATCCGGATGTGATACAACCTGGATACGAACCAGGGACTGTAGTGATGCCTCTTACACCGACATGCATTGCCTTAGACCGCCGCGCAACTCTGGAGTCCTTTTGGGTAGGTTATACATAATATTTCTCTCACACATGAATTCACACTTCGTCAAACAAAAGGTTCTCAATTTGGGTTTATGATTAATCTTCTCCACCCCCTCCACCCCCTCATATTGTATCAACAATTGTTTTTTAATAATATCTGTCTCCCTTCATTTGGTTTTCGTACAGATGTTAACAGTCAGAAAAAGGTCAGACATTCCAGTTGCCCAGGCTCCCCCTATGGGTAGATTCCATTGAAAAACTTGACTTGCAATTCGGGCAGTTGTCATATCCAACACTGTATTCCAAAGTCTCACCATACACACCTTCCTTCTCACCTCACAGGGTTCCCAGCCCATGTCTGCAGTTATTGCAAGTATAGGTGCAAACTTGTGGACACCTGAAACCCCTGTCTTTATAGGCTAAAACATCCCTATTTACAAAATCAAAAGTATATATACTCCGGTCTCCGACATTGCTCATTCTAATATTTCTATATTTCTTAAGTCCATTATTTTACTTCTTAGATTTGTGTGTATTGTTGGGTACTGCACTGTTGGAGCTAGGAACACAACCATTTCGCTACACTCGCAATAACATCTGCTAAATATGTGTATGCGACCAATAAAATTTTATTTGATAAAAAATAATTATGAGAACAGGTGCTGCACTACAACGACAGGAATGAGCAATGGAGAACAATATATTGAGACCCTAATGTGTTCATGTTTAGAGGATACAAAGGGTCTGCTACTTGAAACTGGGATGGCGAGGAGAGCTTAAATCTCAAAACTATTAAATATTCTAATAATAAACAATCTAATAAAACTAGTTAAACGTCTAGTTTTGATTTACATGTGGTTGAGTTGTCAACTATGGTGAATTCAACGTGAAATCAACAAATGTCACTATGTCGTTGTGTATTTAGGAAAAGAAAGGGTGAAAGAAATTACGGAATTCCCTTGCTTGGAGGATTTTTTGCAAATCCAACGTCATTACGTTGTTTTTTTCCAGTTGAAATGACGTGGAAACAATGTTTATTCAACCAGTTTTCCCCAGTAGGCATTGATTAGTGAATTTAGTGTTTTTCTGCTGGACTAGAACAAAAGCCTGCCCTGTGCCTGTCTGACCAGAATCAAATAATACTGTCTCTAAACATGACCTCATATTGCACTGCCCATATTGACCACTAGGTGGTAATAGTCTCATAGGGGTGGAAACTAAAACAAAGTTTGCATTCATAATCACAATCGACCAACTTCCAGTGGGAGTTTCACAGAAGACTAGCTTGAAATGATTCTGTCTCGCCACGATCCACAACACCCACTCCTATCTAGTTGTACGTTGTGGGGTTGTTGATTGTTGATTGTTGGCATAACCAGGGCAAACTGGTGTGATGCTCGTTGGCAAGATAACTTACTGACAAGCCTGCCAACACACCAGAAACAATCGGAGGCACGTGGTTAAAGTAGAATGGTTCCGTCTCAAAAGTCACCCTAATCCCTATATAGTGGACTGCTTTATACAGTGCCTTCGGAAAGTATTCAGACCCCTTGAGTTTTTCAGCCTTATTCTATTACAGCCTTATTCTAAAATGTATTAAATACAAACATTTCCTCAGCAATATACACACAATACCCCATAATGACAAAGCAAAAACAGGTTTTTAGAAATGTTTGCAAATGTATTACAAATAAAAAACTGAAATACCTTTTTTACATAAGTATTCCGACCCTTTACTATGAGGTGCATCCTGTTTCCATGGATCATTATTGAGATGTTTCTACAACTTGATTGGAGTCCACCTGTGGTAAATTCAACTAATTGGACATGATTTGGAAAGGAACACACCTGTCTATATTAGGTCCCACAGTTGACAGTGCATGTCAGAGCAAAAATCAAGCCATGAGGTCAAAGGAATTGTCCGTAAATCTCTGAGACAGGATTGTGTCGAGGCACAGATATGGGGAAGGGTACCAAAACATGTCTGCAGCTATGAAGGTGGCCAATTTCCAAGAACATAGCGGCCTCCATCATTCTTAAATGGAAGAAGTTTGGAACCACCAAGACACTTCCTAGAGCTGGCCGCCCAGCCAAACTGAGCAATCGGGGAAGAAGGGCTTTGGTCAGGGAGGTGAAGAGGAACACGATGGTCACTCTAACAGAGCTCCATAGTTCCTCTGTGGCAATGGGAGAAGCTTCCAGAAGGACAACCATCTCTGCAGCACTCCACCAATCAGGCTATTATGGCAGAGTGGCCAGATGGAAGCCACTCCTAAGTAAAAGGCATACGACAGGCCACTTGGAGTTTGCCAAAAGGCACCTGAAGACTCTCAGACCATGAGAAACAAGATTCTCTGGTCTGATGAAACCAAGATTGAACTCTTTGGCCTGAATTCCAAGCGTCACGTCTCGAGTAAACCTGGCACCATCCCTACGGTGAAGCATGGTGCTGGCAGCATCATGTTGTGGGGATGTTTTTCAGTGGCAGGGACTGGGAGACTAGTCGGGATCGAAGCAAAGATGAATGGAGCAAAGTACAGAGATATCCTTGATGAAAACCTGCTCCAGAGCGCTCAGGACTTCCGACTGGGGTGAATGTTCACCTTCCAACAGGACAACGACCCTATGCACACAGCTAAGACATCACAGGAGTGGCTTCAGGACAAGTCTCCAAATGTCCTTGAATGGCCCAGCCAGAGCCCGGACTTGAACCCGATGGAACATCTCTGGAGAGGCCTGAAAATAGCTGTGCAGCAACGCTCCCCGTCTAACCTGACAGAGCTTGAGAGGATTGGCATGGGAGGAACTTACCAAATACAGGTATGCCAAGCTTGTAGCGTCATACTCATGAAGACTCAAATCAAATCAAATTGTATTTGTCACATGCGCATGTGTAGACCTTACAGTGAAATGCTTACTTACAAACCCTTAATGAACCAACAGTGCTTTAACAAGTTAAGAAAAACATGTTAAGTAAAAAATAGATAAGTAAAAAAAAATAAAAGTAACAAAAAATTAAACAGCAGCAGTAAAATAACAATATCAATAGCGAGGCTATATACAGGGGGTACCAGTACAGAGTCAATGTGCGGGGGCACCTGTTAGTCGAGGTAATTGAGGTAATACGTACATGTAGGTAGAGTTAAAGTGACCATGCATAGATAATTAACAGAGAGTAGCAGCAGCGTAAAAGAGGGATCCAGGTAGCCCTTTGATTAGCTGTTCAGGAGTATTATGGCTTGGGGGTAGAAGCTGTTGAGAAACCTCTTGGACCTTGACTTGGCGCTTCGGTACAACTTGCCGTGCGGTAGCAGAGAGAACAGTCTATGACTAGGGTGGCTGGAGTCTTTGACAATTTTTAGGGCCTTCCTCTGACATTGCCTGGTTTCAATGTCCTGGAAGGCGGGAAGCTTAGCCCCAGTGATATATTGGGCCGTACGCACTACCCTCTGTAGTGCCTTGTGGTCGGAGGCCAAGCAGTTTCCATACCAGGCAGTGATGCAACCAGTCAGGATGCTCTCGGTGGTGCAGCTGTAGAACCTTTTGAGGATCTGAGGACCTATGCCAAATGTTTTCAGTCTCCTGAGGGAGAAGAGGTTTGTTGTGCCCTCTTCACAGCTGTCTTAGTGTTTTTGGACCATGATCGTTTGTTTGTGATGTGGACACCAAGGAACTTGAAGTTCTCAACCTGCTCCACTGCAGCCTCGTTGATGAGAATGGGCGCGTGCTCGGTCCTCCTTTTCCTGTAGTCCACAATCATCTATTTGTCTTGATCACGTTGAAGGAGAGGTTGTTGTCCTGGCACCACACGGCCAGGTCTCACCGCCTCCCTATAGGCTGTTTCATCATTGTTGGTGATCAGGCCTACCACTGTTGTGTCATCGGCAAACTTGATGATGGTGTTGGAGTCGTGCCTGGCCATACAGTCATGAGTGAACAGGGAGTACAAGAGGGGACTGAGCATGCACCCCATGTTGAGGATCAGCGTGGCGGATGTGTTGTTACCTACACTTACCACCTGGGGGCGGTCCGTCAGGAAGTCCAGAATCCAGTTGCAGAGGGAGGTGTTTAGTCCCAGGGTCCTTAGCCTAGTGAAGGGCACTATTGTGTTGAACTCTGAGCTGTAGTCAATGAATAGCATTCACACATAGGTGTTCGAGGCTGTAATCGCTGCCAAAGGTGCTTCAACAAAGTACTGAGTAAAGGGTCTGAATTCTTATTTCAGTTTTTTATTTTTAATACATTAGCAAACAATTCTAAAAACCTGTTTTTACTTTCTCATTATGGGGTATTGTGTGTAGATTGATGAGGGGGAAAATTATTTAATGAGTTTTAGAATAAGGCCGTAATGTTACAAAATGTGAAAAACTGAATACTTTCCGAAATGCACATTGTACATTGTGCGCTATAGGGAATAGAGTGCCAATTGGGATATGGACACACTAGTGGCATTGGACCATCCTTCTGATTTACTGCAGGGTGTGATGAAGTCATTAGCCCACCATGTTATCACATTCCTGGCTGGGAGGGCACCTGAACTTTCAACAGAACTGTGGAGACTTTTTCAAGAAATACATCCTTAATGTGAATTATGATTGATACACTGTTAGGGGAAAGGAGGCTTAGCCTTAGATTACAGTACATCTCTGGACCTTTTAGGTTAAACCCCATTGAATAAGAGCGCAATCCCCTTTGATGTTCAATCACGCACAGAGCTGATCCCAAAGAGATCCAATAATCCTGAATTATAGGACCTGCATGGCTGGTTTCTGGTTTCATAGGTTTCTGATTGGCCGTATCTGTAGGAACTCCTAAAGATCTCAAAAATGCCTTCAGGATCTGTTTCCTGGAAATAGTGCGATGAAGATGTTTGTCTAGTGATGCTAGGAATAAGGCTTAAACTTGGATCACCTGTCTTGAAAAGTTGTAACAAGTAAAGAGTGAACCACAGACTATTGTCTTGCAGTGCCATGCATGTGTAGGCCTCGTCTTAGATTCTTCATCGCTTCAGTATTCACTCACTACACAGGGAACGTCACGTTTGTCAATTTCACATGCAGGGTCAAAAGGCTATTGCCTGCAAGGAGTGGAGTTCCATCCAGACTCCAATGACAAGGAAATATAATAAAATGATGGGTATGAGCTCTCTCTCTCTCTCTCTCTCTCTCTCTTTATCTCTCTCTCTATCTCTCTCTCTCTCTCTCTCTCTCTATTTCTATCTATCTCTCTCTCAGACACACACACACACAGACACCGCGCCATCACAAACACACACAATGCTAACCGGCATTTGTTGTGTGACGCAGGCAAAAATAGCAGAGCTATAGTTAGTCACAGACACAGTGAAGCTCTTCTGGTGAGGAGCCAAGACAACCGTTCGTCAAGTGTAGGAATATTGGCACAGGCACAATATGAGACGGAAATTACACCTTTTATTCCTCTTGAAGATGAAGTCCAGGTTTCGGGATCATGAGGTCAGCCCAGTAAGACCGATCAGAGTGGTATATAGGCCTTCCTGGCAAAATAAGATTAAAATGAAGGGGAATATCACTTCATTGGTACACAAGGTCCAACCAAAATGTCATGTTCATGTCAGGCACTACAGTGACCTTTCCATATGTGAATATGATATATTGACAATAACCTTGATAGTCATTAATAAATGTAAGGTATACCGTATAAGGAAATACCAATGTTTAAATACCATATTTATAAAGTAATCAGTTAACGGGACACTGACGATGAGTAATGACCATACTCTTTAAATGGTGTCAAAAATACAGCAACACTGAGAGAGTGTCAAAACTACAGCAACACTGAGTGATGACAGGCTGCAGATGTTTTGTACAGTAGGCCTAGCATAGCCTTCAATATAGGCCAACAGGTAGAGTCATTTTGGACGTTGCAAATAAGCTGTACTCGGCAATGACCAACATATTCACATTTAACTGAACTAGGTTGGGTGTGCTGCTGTCTTCTGAGAGTTCAGATAGCTTCCCTCCGTTCTGCTCCCGTCTATATTTATCAGGCCTGCTCACCATAAAAGGACGCGTCTGTGGCTTGGCCATTCCGCCCAGCGCCAACATTATTTTTGTTGAGTAGACGGCTGCCCTGTCCTCTGCTACCGCACCTACCTGCGGAGTTGCCTGGATATCAAGCGTTGTTGGCTTACACCTGGAGTTGGATCACTTTTTCCTTTGCTAGCAGCAGCAGTTGGTAGCTTTTTTGGCCTAGGTAAGTGATGGCAAAATAAATTACTGCTCCATCACCAGAATATGAGTTTTATATATATTGACAATTCGTTGTTGAATATTATTGTAGGTTTCGTGTGCATGTCGATGGTGTGATTTGTTTTGCCTTGTGATCCTGTGCTATGTCAGCCTCCGTGCACACACTGATATTTGGAATTTCAGATTCACAAGCTCTCCTCACTCTAAAATTGTGCCCTATTGGATTAAACAAATGCACCTGTTGCTTTTAGAACAGGCTACAGTCCTTAATTATTTAAAAAAATCTGAAAATCATTTTATTTAAATGCAGTAAGTATAGGCCTAGATCCTTTAGAAAAATCCTTAAAGATTTGAATTCTACATCTATCCAATTCTATTTGGCTATTTAAACTATCAGAAAAGGTTGATAGTAGATTGAGTTATGTGCACAGTGCTTTGGACATAAATATGACACCCAAAAATGTTATAAAAATCCCCTCTAATCCAATAGAGACAATGAAGGTCATAACCTTTCCTCTGTGATTATATAAAGTAAAACAATAACAACTATTTATTATCAGGACAAATTGTAAATGAAACCCAAACATTAAACAAGTAATAGCTTACAAAAACAGGCTACATTTTGGAGCAATGCTAACTGTATTGAACAAAACCATTCTCGAACACTAGCTAAGCCGACAGGATGTCGGGATCCACACCTTTCTACCAGAAACATCACTGCCACTATGACCGTGGTTACCGCAGCAAGGGGTTGGAATCGGCTGTTAGCCAGTACCAGTCAAGCAGCAGCAGCTATGCCGCCCGTCGCAGCAGCAGCAGAGCCAGTGCCAGTGCCGCGCTCAGTACCAGCAGTGGGTAAGAAGGAGGAAGACACCCAGTATGACAGTAGCTCTGGTCCATATCCATCCCATCCATACTGGTGTCAGAATACCTCTGCTGTCCTCTTAACTGTCCCCCCCCCCATATCATACCACCTATCTTGGTGATCCCCGCTTAGTAACCATCCTTTCTCGGCTTCAACCAATTTTCTTTTCTTCTCCTCCACTTCCTGCTTCTACACCTGCCGTGTTAAGGTTTTCTACCACTCCCAGTAACATTCTACAACCGTATCTATTTCCTCTAAAAACATTCTAAAATGATAGAATATGTCTGTGAATCCTGCATGAAATTCCAAGGAGCCCTAAGCATGGATACTGTGCATCCCAGCTTTCATAGCGGTGTTTGCTGCACGCTGCCCCGACTGCTTCTGAACAAATGCACTTTTTCTTTTGAGACTAACCTTTCCCACTATAGTTCAGTTGACCAGAAATAGGACAAACTCAGATTCACATTGACTCGGTCGTCATAAAATGTTTGCTGAAGGTTGGGTAGAAGCAAGCTTTGTTGTGTTATATAATTCAATGGTATGGTATGTGGCTTATAGACTGAAATAGCATCCTGGCCCGTGCATACCATGTCCCAGGGAATGTGAGCTGTGGTAATTATCTCTTCTAGTTGTCTAAACCCCAGTTTCATTTGTTTCCTTTCTGAAAGTCGTGTTTCCCTATTAAGTGGTTTTATTTTGTTCAGCCAGTACAGTATTCTGTTGGGGGACTTCATCTCACACTAAGCAAAGACTTTGAGTGAGTCCATAAAGCATATGGCTTTTAAGCATACTTCTCCTAGAGCCTTCTGCTTCTTTGTGCTCTGGAGACATGGTTTAAAGTTGCCTCTGAGTTAAGGTGCAGAATGACAGATTTTTACCTTGTCAGCTCGGGGATTCGATCCAGCAACCTTTCGGTTACTTGCCCAACGTTCCTACTTGCCAGGCTACCTGCCGCCCCTGGGACATTAATTGCTGTTTGAATTCTTTATTTTATTGGATGACGGCGTGTTGAAATGTTGGGGGGGGGGTCTTTCTCTTAGGAGCACCAGGCCTCTCTGTAGTGTACATACAATACACTGGCCTTGACAGTGTGCATGGGAGGTCAAAGGGTGTCTGTGTAGCTAATGGTCCCTCATTTGGGCCTTCATGATAGAACCACATGCTTTCAGGAATTTACCCAGCTTTCCCTGTGTTTATTATAGTCTGATGATGATAGTGACATACTGACGATGGTGACATACAAGCAGTTATGAACTGGAGAGGTTTATGGCATTGTGCTGACATACCAATTGTTCCGCTAGGAATACTAATTGAATGCGGATTGCCTTTCCTGCATTCACATTCTGGAATAAGAGCGCGCCTTATCGTAATCCATCTAGATGAGTGTGTTCCCAACCCTGATCCTACAATGCCAAGTGGCATTCTCAGGGGTCCTTGGGGGTTGGGGCGGGGAAACAGTGATCCTGATGGGTTTGCTTTTCTGTTTCATAGGCGTCAGTGTTCTGTCGCACCTTCTCTCTGTTTACACTGACAGAGACTCATCCAGGCACTGTGTGGGGTTGGTAGGTTCCTCCCGTTCACCCTTTATGCTCCTGTGGTCCTCCCACCCTCTCCTTATCAGCACTTTGACACTGCCCCCCCCCCCCCCCCCAAACCCCACAAGGGCCCCAGAAGCTGTCACCCTGTTCCCAGAGCTATTCCCAGGGAGAGGGTCTAGAATCTATATTACTCCCCTGTGAACAGCCCATACTACACATTATGCTGTGAGGGACCTCTGGGGAGTACAGAGACACAATGTGAAAATCGTCATGGTTTATGAGACGGGCTTCCTGAGCTCTGGTGGTATTTTCTGTATAAAACATGTTCTTATGTGTTCCGTCTCTGCTTTTGTTGGAGATCGACTGCCAGCATCCTCCTGGAGAATGACTCCAATCCTGATCCCACCCTCCATTCTCAAGGATCTGGCCTGCGTTTGTTGTACGGGATTATCACGTGTGATATGAGCCACGTGTTGGTTGTATGCCCATTGCAGACACATACGTGATGTGTGGGGCTCTGTTTCTTATTGCCTGGCGATTTGTTTGGCCAATAATGCGCAGTACTGTGCACAACCTGTTGATATTGCGAGAATCAATTTGGTGCAACCCAAATAATTGTCGTGCTGAGTGTTCGGTTCGTAGAGTTTCAGGTTGGTGGGTTTTTCAGCTGCGGATCTCTCCTTTCTATTCCTTTTTCAAGTGGGATGAGGTCGCCTGCGTGTCTCCCCCCTTTCACCTCCTCTCCTTTGACCACCACGTTTCATTTCATTCCATCTCGTTGGTCCAATTTATATGTGTGTGTGTGTGTGTGTGTGGAAAGAGTTTGAGATAGTAAAACAAGTGTCAAACACCGCACACTGCTGACGACAGACGGCCGACCGTGTCTTAATTCTATCTTTTGATTTTGTCATTGCAGACATGTCGTTGCGCTGCATGAACGAACGACGCCTATCCCTTGTAGCTACACCAGGTTTGTTGGTAGACGATGCACTGCTGTGTACAGGGGTTTTTTCTTTCCTCTTTGCACAGTTTGAGAGATTGAATAGAAATGCAGATAAATGTGCCTAAGTCACCCTCCTGGTTGATAATTCATTTTGAACTTAACTGCTGTGCTCAGGTTTTATTTATTTTTGTTGCACAGTTTGAGATCGTTACCCCCCCCAAAAATGCTGCTAAACCCACCTAAGCCACCCTCCATGTTGATGATTAATTTTTCCCCCGTAACTTAATTTCTCCTCCTCATCCACCCCTCCAGATTCCATTCACCTTAGTTGGATGTTATTACACTGCTGTACTGACACTATCCTGTGTCTTAGACTTAGTTCCTCATACTCTGGCCTGGAGGAGAGCAGACTGAGCCCAATGCCCAAGAGAGCCAAGCCCACCTACCTGGCTATGGATAAAGAGAACCAGATTATCGGCTATGTAGTGCCCATCTTCAGGGGCAGGTAAACGAGCCATCGACCTTTGAACCTTAGTGATTTTTTTTTTTTTTACAGCGAGTGGTTCTGACCAATGACCATGAAAATAACCCCACTGCCCACTCCCCTCCCTGGCTTTGCTCCCCCACCCTAGTCAGGAATATGCCAGTGGGTTTTCGGATACTGAGGAGGCCCGGGTGAAGGAGAGTGCTGGATACATGGCCCGGAGGAATCTGTTCACCAGTGGGTTGGAGATGGAGCGGACGGAGCAGACGTCTAGGAAGGTGTCCATGCGCGAATCAGCCGAGCGCATCTCCCTGAGCAAGAGGGTTAGTTCAGGATCCTGATAGGATCATATAGGAGAGTGTGTTCCTTTGTCACATCACATTGAGGAATACTGGATAATACTCTCCCTCCTGGCAGCAGAATGGGGAATATTTAGTCTTTGTGACGTCTTAAAGGATGGGATTCCATTGTGACATCACATTGGGTAATACTGGAAAATACTCTCTTTCGTGATATCGTAATGCATTATAGTTAGTTTGTTGACTTCTGACTGGACAATTCTTTCTCTTTGTTAGATCACAGAGTGACATTGTTTCCCTCAGTGGCGTCATAGAGAAGAGTATTTATTTACCTTTGTGACATCATAGAGAAGAACATTCACGTTTGTGACATCACAGAGGGAACACCTTAAGAAATCCATTAGCAAAAGTATCACAGGAAAACTATTGCCACAAGAGCAATGTTTCAGTCCATTGATTCATTCTTCTCTGCTTCCACTCCCCTTGGAAGCTTATTTGTGTCCCTCACTCAAGTGTTTATGTCAAGGAATATCCTGCCCCAATCACTCAGGAGGATCATAAGAGCTACAGTAACCATTGAGTGGGGGGCACACACTATATTTAGACTATCACCCCTCTGCCAACACGCCATGTCACTGGGTGAGACATTCCTTAGGAGCTCTGGTTTCTTAAGACACAGAGGGGTAGTGTTCATCGAGTGTTGTCGGATGATGTGTTAAGGGTTATTGGATCCACAAGTAGGTTTTCATACCCATAGTTATTCCGAGATCATAAATCAATGACTCATTCGGACTTCGCTGTGACCAGAGAAGTGCATGGAGTCTGCATATGTAAAGAGGTCAGATGCCCGAATCCATAACTTGATATCAGCCCATGTAACTTTTTTGTATTTTTACCTTTGTTACTTACACAGATATCAAGTTAGGATTCAGCTCTGACTCATTACCTCGCAAATGCCTTGTAAAATGCCTTGTGTTTGTTTCAAGGATGCATCATGAATTGATGGGAAAGGGTTTTCTGCAAGGGTTCTGGAGGTATAGTGTTTTACTGTTGCACCATGAGAATGTGCTATGATAATGTGCTGTGCCAGTTATGCCTGAGAATGTGTTGAGCCTTGCGAAGGCTCTATGAAGGCTTAATGAACACATTGATCCCCAGATCTATGAGAACGAGGAGCACCACAAGCGTATGAACAAGGATAGCCTGATGCACGCCCCAGAGTTTGTGATTAAGCCTCGCTCCCACACGGTGTGGGAGAAGCAGTGTGTCAGGCTGCACTGTACTGTCTCTGGGTGGCCAGACCCACGGGTTGTCTGGTGAGTACTGCACTCACACACACATGCACATACATGCACACGCACACACCTCCCTGGATACACCTTAACATGACCAAGTGATCACTAACACAATAAACACCAAATCAATCCCTTATGGATAGAGCATTAGCAATTACGGCCCTCTCAATCCTATCCTCATGTCATCGCACTTAAAAACTATAAAACACACTATAAATAGTTCTCTGGTGTCTATTTAGCTGGCGTCTCTATGCTGATTCAGAGTTGTACTTTAACACTCCATTGTCCTGTTTTTCATCCCCCTCTATGCTTCCCTTGCCTTCTCTTCTCTCCTCTTTCCACAACAAGGTACAAAAACAATGTGACAATCGATCCAATGGCCCACCCAGGCAAGTATAAGCTAGAGAGCAGCTACAACGTGCATTCATTGGAGATCAACAGGTAGGCACTACCCCAAAGCCACAGGATCTTCCACTATGTACCACTCATCTCAGAGTAGGAGTGCTGATTTAGGATCAGTTTAGCGTTTTAGATCTAAACAAATAAGATTACATGGACATGCGGGCACCTGATCCTAGATCAGAACTCCTACTCTGAGTCGCTTGACACATGCATGCCCATGTCTTCTCTGTGAGGCTCATTGCTGTGTATTAACAGATACTTTCAAACAAGCCACAGTCATCTCTGGCTGTGGTAAAATGTCAGTGTGATGTCACCACCACGTCCCTTTAACACCCCTTCATGGTGTAATACAATCGCCACTCTCAGGAAAGGTCAGAAAAACGTTGTGGTGGGCCAGAGTGTGTGGGCACACTGACAACCATGGGAATGTTTGGACGGGCTCACATTGGGAACTCGAGGGACAGTGGATTGTGGTTCTTAGAAGTCTTTTTGAGAAATGTGTGAAATCGAGACCCCTCTCTGACTCTCGCTCTGTCCGTCTCTCTGTCTGCCTGTCCACTAGCCTGCCTGCCTGTCTATCGGCCAGTGCCCTGACGAGCTCTGTGAGCTATAGACAGACACCAGAAGGCTGTTGGTGGAGGCTATACATGATCCGAGACATTTTGCAGCTTGCCTCTCGATAACAAAGAGGACGCCTAAAGATAGCCCTTTTCCCCCACCAGAGGAATTATTTGGAGATAGAGGGCCTCTGTTGTGGCTTATTTTAGGCCACTTCACAAAGGACTTAACACTTAAGTGTCTCCTGAGCTGTGTCAGATGGTGAGAGATATTATTTTGTTTTCTCACAGTCGTCCAAACTCAACCACACATGTAGCTTGTTGCTTCCTCTCTGTAGAAAGTTGGAAAGTATATTTCCGTGATAGAATCTAAGCACACATAACATTCATACAGACGCATCTAGCAGCTGACACATGATGGCATCATCACAGTGTCTATTTATTCCCAGACTATTTCCGGCCTGGAGTTCTGGAGCATTTTACAGTCCCAGCTCACATAGCTGTGTGTTGATTTCCATGTCCGAGCGGGGAGGGGGGTGGAGAGAGGGTGTTAACGTACACGTGAACCATTAGGAGACAGGAACATGTGTATCTGGGACATCGATTCACCTCTCTCTCTCTCCCTCTCTGTGTCTCTCTCTCTCTCTCTCTCTCTCTCTCTCGGTGTCTGTCTCTCTGTCTCTGTCTGTCTCTGTGTCTGTCTCTCTCTGTCTCTGTCTGTCTCTGTCTGTCTCTCTCTCTCTCTCTGTGTGTGTGTGTGTGTTTCAGATGTGATTTCGATGATACTGCACAGTATCGTGTTTCTGCCATGAACAGCAAGGGAGAGCTCTCCTCCTTTGCCTCCATCGTTGTTAAGAGTACGTTTCAATATGTCACAGTATGTTATTGCCTCTGTTAGATAATGGGTCATATTGTGCCTCTGCAATGAAATAGAGTAGACAATAACCACCCATGATTACTCCATTTTGACAATCACTGTCCTTCTAATTGCTGCTCTCGCAAGGTGTATTGTAAGTTTAAAAGAGAGAAAGTCAATTCTTTGTCCCATTTTTCTGTCAACCACAATACAGTAATAACATGTTAATAACAAGCACCCATTTGTTCATTCTACTCTAGGATTCAAAGGAGAGGTAGAGGAGGCTCTCCCCATGCCCAGACGTAAGTCAGAGGAATATAATATCATATGTACTCATACTGTATATAGTCACTTACTCAATACTCATATATATTACATGTATAGTATTAACATGAAAAAAAAAAGATATACTAATATATACTAAACCGTATTAACATAAATGATTTGCAGTATGCTAAGCTGGAACACTGTGGTTAGTTTTGAGGAGAGGGTTGGAGGGAGGTGGTGGGAGGACCCGGGGAAGCTATGGGTGCTAACAGCTCTTTTGTTCCCTTGACACTGGGCACAGCAAGGTCAACAGACAATAAAGGTAACAGGGTCTTTATAAAAACTGAATCCTGCTCTGGTTTGATGGCGTCTTTGGCCTACTTAGAGTATTCACTGTGTCACTCAATGTGTATGCATGATCACTATTTGTGCATCTGTTTGGAAAGAGCCTGCGATCATACCTTAGTAATAATCGTTGAATTGCCTGGGAGAGATCCACAGATGGTTCAGCGTGACAAACGTGCCCCTTTTTTGAAAATCGAAACAACAGAATACTTGAACGTTTTGGCAAGTATGAGGTTTTTGAAATTGTATGGTATAGAGCCTTGGAAGTTGAATACTGTAAACTCGAGGGTGACATAGAGAATATATGAAGCAATATAGAGAAACAAACACTATAGTTTACATCCTTTGAGAATATAGATTACTGTAATCTGAAGAGCATCTGATTTGCTACATACTAATTCAGAGGGGTTGGGTGAAATGTGGAAGACACATTTCGGTTGTCCCCTTCCCCTACACTGCGACGAGGCCTGAAAAGTTCTAGTTTTATCTAAACTCAATTGTCGTTGAATAGTCATGTTCATAATCCCTTTTCAATGAATATTACAATCGAATTAGATGCTAAGATTGGACATATGTTGGGATTGAAGTCTTGAACTTCATCTAGGGTTTTCATATGTCAAATGTGCGTCACTGTCTACGGGCATGATGTGCAACCTTAGTTTCCCCAGTGCGGTGTGTACGCACTGCGGCGAGTATTTGGTGTTGGAACACTGTACTTAGTGATGTTAATGGTGTTTTTGGGGTTGTCTTTTGGGTTCATCAAGGTGTTCCTGTTCACATCCTTGTCTGTCCCTGTCATGGTTTTACCTATGTCTGTATGGGGTTGTTTTTCATGTCACTTTCTCTTGGGAGGGAATGGATCAAATGTAACGCTACCAGATAATGTTAAGTTACATCAACGATCATCAATCATCCCAAAATGTCAAAAATGTATTGTGAAAAATGCTTTTGGACACAGATGCTAAAAAGTTAGCATTTCGACAAACAGCTAATTACCCTTTGTTCGCCCATCCCTTGGATTTGAATAATAATGCACGCAGGTGTCAGAATTTGAGGTGTGTCACACCACACAGTGTTGCATGATGGGAACACAACGGCAACCTGAACTCTGACCCCATGTTCTTTGGTGCTCCTTCCTGTCAGATGGCCTGATCTCTGAGTATGGCATCACCTTTGATACCCACATCGTGGACGGGTTTGGCGTGTCGTTCGGACGGGAGGGCGAGACCATGAGCCTGGGCGCCACAGTCATCATCTCCCCCAACCTGGCACGCTACCAGCCTGAAGTTCAGTGGTACAGAGATGGTAGGTGAAGCCCCAGAGCTCTGGAAACTCTTGCCAGTGTTTGAATAAGGTTACATGGACAGGCAAGATCTGATCCTAGATCAGCACACCTATTCTGATATGCTTGATACATACTACCCCTGGGCTATGGAGAGAGACACTCCTGGAGGTTCCTTGGCTGAGACCTACCCAGTTGTCATCTGTGTGATACATTAGGCCACTGATACTGTATGTCCGTCTCCATGTCTAAGACTCGCTGATAGGCAGAACACATGAGACCGAGAGCTACTTGTGATTATGTGTATGTCAGCTGTGATTAAGGTATACTGTACATATGTCATGTGTTTAACATATTACAATTAGTCTGTACCCCGGAAAGTTGTGTAGGTGTAGGACCAATTCAACCCTGTAAAACGGGTATTCAACCGGAGGTTCACAGCCCCGCTAGGGGTCCACAAAGGTACTGCAGGGAGTCCTCAAAAAAAATTTATAAAAATATATATATACTGTATATAAAAAATAATGTTTTTTTGTTTTGTTTTTTTGAATGACATACCTACATTAGAAAAGTGGAGTAGATCTTCTTTCTAACGATGTCAACTTTATTTCTCCGCTTCTAATATTTAGATAATTACACTCATTAGACCCAATCCCTCACTTGAGTATCAGACATAGGCTTTGAAAAAGCACTCACGAATAGGCTACCAGTGCGGCAAGTGCTGCTGGTTGCTAGTAAGCTGTCTTGGCTTGGATTTTCATTTTTGCCAACACGACTAACCTTTTAACCCTTTACACTTATGGGAATTGGGCTGTATGGACAGGGCTAAATTGAAAAGATTCTTACAGAAGAAATAGGAAATGCATATGCGTAAGCACGGCAGCAATTGAAAGGGAACAGTTTGGAGATTATGGGAAAATGATTAGACCAAAGTTGAGGACTCGACAGTTCACCTGACACAAGACTGAATTATCATTCACCTGATGATAAGACAAAAGTTGAAAACATTTGTTTTGCTGACATATGATGGTGGTCCTTGGGTCATTAGTTTGCCTGGAAGGGGGTCCCTGGACAAGAAAAGGATGAAGAGCCCTGCTGTAAAATATGCTTCCTGGTTATTCACTCATCAAGGACCAGCTTAGAATGTGTCAATATGTTTCTTACCCCCCCCCCCCCCCCCCACACACTCTGTGTTTGTCTTTAGATCTGACTAGGTTATCCATCCATTATAACCTCATCTCTCTCTTTCTCTCACTCTGTGTGTCTCTCTCTCTCCATCAGATGTTCTTCTGCAGCCCTCCAAGTGGTGTCA
This sequence comes from Oncorhynchus masou masou, assembly GCF_036934945.1. Classification (NCBI taxonomy): domain Eukaryota; kingdom Metazoa; phylum Chordata; class Actinopteri; order Salmoniformes; family Salmonidae; genus Oncorhynchus; species Oncorhynchus masou. The sequence continues at coordinate 27,725,666 of NC_088239.1, forward strand.
CATGCACTGGAGTGGAGACAAGGCCACACTGACCCTGACACACCTGAACAAGGAGGACGAGGGTCTCTACACCCTGCGCATCACCACCAAGTCTAAATACGAGACCTACTCGGCTTACGTCTTTGTCAGAGGTGGGGAACTTACCGTGAGCAGCGCTGAACAACATTGTTGTCTGTGTCACATTATCCCTCCTCCTCAGTCCACTACATGGTTTGTTTACAGATTGTATTATTCACACGGACAGTGTGTGTGTGTGTGTGTGTGTGTGTGTGTGTGTGTGTGTGTGTGTGTGTGTGTGTGTGTGTGTGTGTGTGTGTGTGTGTGTGTGTGTGTGTGTGTGTGTGTGTGTGTGTGTGTGTGTGTGTGTGAGCTCGGACAGAATGGCCTCTTGTTTACCGCCTTTCTGTTTCCACGATGGCCCTGTCTAGTGTTCTGTGTGGCGTGTGGTCAACAGTCGATCAAGATCACACAGACACCTCAGCTGACAACTGATAATAAGGACGGCCCATGTGTTTGTGTGTGTGTGCGCGTGTTTGTGTGTGTGTATCTGAGTTGAGCCGTAGCGGTCTCTAGTTAATCCTAATACACACGCAATGGAAATCGCCCACTATGACCACAGAGACGATCAACTCCTGTCACGATCTCTGGCCTGGTTTTGTATAACATGGGACAAGTGTTACAGCCAACTTGCTCATCTTTTACTGTTGGTCGCCAGCACTAAGTTACTGACCTTCTCTGTTGTTCCATGCTACTCATTCTCTTGCTAACAGAGGAGACATGTGCTCTGTACAGAGTGTGAACAAGATGGAAATAGGCCTTGCTCTCTCTGTCATAGGTCAGGGTCGCATTGTAAAGGAGAGGCCAGGTACACTGTCTGTTTGCGGACACAGAGACCCCATAGCAGTCGAGAGACTGACAAGGCTATTCTCAGTGAGCTCAGATATGGAATGACTTTGGCTGTCAACAGAGCTGGATACTGTATATATATATATTCTACCAGGAGTGACAATAGCCTGCTGAGTGTCCTTCTAAGCCCCAAAGAGCTTTCTCTCTCTGTCTCTCTCTTCATCTCTCTCTCTCTGTCTCTCTCTCTCTTTGTCTCTGTCTCTGTCTGTCTCTCTCTCTCTCCACTCTGTCTCTATCTGTCTCTTTCTCTCTCTGTCTCCCTCTCTATTCTCTCTCTCTCCATTCTCTCTCTCTCCACTCTCCACTCTCTCTCTCTCTCTCTCCCCCCCTCTCTCTCCCCCTCTCTGTCTCTCCACTCTCTCTGCCTCTCTCCTCTCTCTATCTCGCCATCTCTATATATATCTCTCTTACACACACACACAGTAAAATAATATCATGCAGTATATAGTCCTACAATTTATACAGCTACCGTACACACATGCATAGACTTACAGCCCACAGACCACATAAGATACAGCACAAAATGTTTTAGCAGCCTCTCTCACATTCACACTGAATAAGTCAGTCCAACGCTAAGTGGCTAATTCTGTTTCTCACTTTATGGGAAGTGTGTGTTCTGTCTCTTTAAGAGTCGCCTTTCACTGAGGGGCACGCTGCTGCTATTTCTGTCCCATCTGCTCCAGTCTGCTCCGGGGTTGTGTTTAACTTAAAGACCAGTAGCATTCCTGGCACTAAGCCATGGAGCCAAAGAGTTCCGCTGAGAGTACAGCAATGTACAGTACGTGCACTGTATTTCAAAACAACAAGCCACAATGAAAATACTCTAACCGTATACTATAGAGGTCCTATGATCCACTATGGATTCTATATGTGAGAGTGAGAGTGAGTGAGAACTACACATTTAACTGACAATGTGTGTGCCTGTATCAGATGCCGATGCGGAGGTGGAGGGAGCCCCTGGCGCCCCTCTGGATGTGAAGTGTCAGGACGCCAATAAGGATTACGTCATCGTGACCTGGAAGCAGCCGGCTGTGGACGGTGGCAGCTCCATCCTGGGCTACTTTGTGGACAGGTCAGTACCATCCCTCATCACTACATGCCAGTAGTAAATCCTAGGCTTGTCATGACACAGCTAGACAAACACAGGAACAAATCTCCCTTATGTACCCCCATACTGCCATTAACTCCAGTTGCATATTGTATAAGTAGATGGCCAGGTCATGTGACCTGACCTATAACCATGTGAAATTATCTTGTAATAGGCTATAACAAGGGCCCAGTTTCTCCCGACCTTATCTATAGGCCTAACTCTGTGTCTTACCAATAGGCCTAACTCTGTGTCTTACCAATAGGCCTAACTCTGTGTCTTACCAATAGGCCTAACTCTGTGTCTTACCAATAGGCCTAACTCTGCGTCTTACCAATAGGCCTAACTCTGCGTCTTACCAATAGGCCTAACTCTGTGTCTATCCAATAGTCCTAACTCTGTGTCTATCCAATAGGCCTAACTCTGTGTCTATCCAATAGGCCTAACTCTGTGTCTATCCAATAGGCCTAACTCTGCTTAGGCCTAACTCTGTGTCTATCAATAGGCCTAACTCTGTGTCTATCCAATAGGCCTAACTCTGTGTCTATCCAATAGGCCTAACTCTGGCCTAACTCTGTGTCTATCCAATAGGCCTAACTCTGTGTCTATCCAATAGGCCTAACTCTGTGTCTATCCAATAGGCCTAACTCTGTGTCTATCCAATAGGCCTAACTCTGTGTCTATCCAAGAGGCCTAACTCTGTGTCTATCCAAGAGGCCTAACTCTGTGTCTATCCAATAGGCCTAACTCTGTGTCTATCCAATAGGCCTAACTCTGTGTCTATCCAATAGGCCTCTCAATAGGCCTAACTCTGTGTCTATCCAATAGGCCTAACTCTGTGTCTATCCAATAGGCCTAACTCTGTGTCTATCCAATAGGCCTAACTCTGTGTCTATCCAATAGGCCTAACTCTGTGTCTATGTGTCTATCCAAGAGGCCTAACTCTGTGTCTATCCAAACTCTGTGTCTATCCAAGGCCTAACTCTGTGTCTATCCAATAGGCCTAACTCTGTGTCTATCCACTAAGTCCTCACCGAGATTGTTATTGAATGGCTGACGGCATGTATGCTGTCTCTTTGTGCCCTGTGTTCAGGTGTGAGGTTGGCACCACCCACTGGAGCCAGTGCAACGACACGCCCATCAAGTTTGCCCGTTTCCCCGTGACCGGGTTGGTGGAGGGACGCTCCTACACATTCCGTGTGCGTGCCGTCAACAAGTCTGGCATGAGCCGGCCATCCCGTGTCTCTGAGGTGGTGGCAGCCATGGATCCTGCCGACCGCGCGCGAATGAGAGGTACGATGGGCAACCCCTGTCTGCCATCTGGCCCTCCCTGTCTGTGTTCTCTCATATTGTGTTATGGTACTGCAGAATGAATATATTGTGAGTATGTACCTTTGCGATGTCTGATGGTTTTTAGTTTCGTGCATGTGTTTTCTTGGAACTATGCATCTGAAAGCTGCTCCTTTTCCCCTGGCCCCCAGGTACCTCTGCACCCTGGACCGGCCAGATCATTGTCACTGAGGAGGAGCCCGCAGGTAGGAAGGAAATGCTTCTGCACTCATCAGTGTTGATCAATATTTCGACGCAGCTATAGATCTGATCTGATAGGGGAATACCGCTTACAGTACCTTGTGGTCTTTGACTGGAAGGATAACGAAAGCTCTAGTCTGGCTTGATGGCCAGTCTGCTGGTCTGTTGCCATCTTCTAACGGAAAGGTCATGTTTTGGCTTGATAATGACAAGGCTTGGGACCAAGCTACGAGATCAAACCCCTTGACACGTTTTCTTTCACGTCACTTCCTATCAGAGGGCGTGGTCCCCGGCAAACCCAAAGAACTGGAGGTCACCGAGGCCACCAAGAACTATGTGGTCCTGAGCTGGAAACCCCCTGGGGAGAGAGGCCACGAGGGCATCATGTACTATGTGGAGAAGGTGAGATATACCGTATATACTTCATTAACATCACACACCTGATCTGTAGCGTGACTCCTCTGATCAATATAACCTACATTTCATCACTGCTTCGCATCCATAACAACCACCATATCAAAATCATTCAATAAGTTAACACTTTTTGTTGTCGTTGGTATTTTATAGTCCTGGAGGTTTTTTGTTGTGTTTGGAGGGTTCGAGGCGTACTCTAACTTCTCGGGGTTGTGTGTTAGTGTGTGTCAGGCACAGACAGCTGGCAGAGGGTGAACACAGAGATCCCAGTGAAGTCTCCTCGCTTCGCCCTGTTTGATCTGGCGGAGGGAAAGGCCTACAGCTTCCGTGTGCGCTGCTGCAACTCCGCCGGCGTTGGCGAGCCATCAGAAGCCACCGAGGCCACCACTGTCGGGGACAAGCTGGGTGAGGGGGTTCACAAGTCACACGCCATACCACAGACTACGGCAGTTCCCAGTGTACCAACGGAAATAGATGTAGCACGTGTTTACGTATTTACTCTGAGAGACACGCACTCCTCTCCGGATCAGTCTGCTTGAGTTCTTACAAGCCCCCCCCCCCATTTGATCTTAGTCGAATTGTTGTCCCCAGATATCCCATCTGCCCCAGGCCGTGTGGTTCCCACCAGGAACACAGACACGTCCGTGGTTGTGTCTTGGGAGGCTTCCAGGGACGCTAAGGAGCTGGTGGGATACTACATCGAGGCCAGCATCGTGGGTAGCAACAAGTTTGAGCCATGTAACAACAAGCCTGTCAAAGGCACCAGGTACAACGGTCCTTCCAACAATCCCTCTATCAACCTTTTACAAATATAGACACATACAAATGGTGACCATAAATCTTATTCAATACTATATGTAAATGATGGTGAGCTCAAGTAAGTTGACAAACATTTTTTCCCCACAAAGACTTAGAGATTGATGGGGTGAAATGCCTTTCTCAAAGTGTTTTTGTGTACTTGTAAACAGGTTTATCTGTCACGGTCTGGTGACAGGAGAGAGCTACGTGTTCAGAGTGAAGGCACTGAACGCCGCTGGGCTCAGCGAGTGTTCTCAGGAGTCTGAGGCTATTGAGGTGAAGGCTGCTATTGGTAAGTGAGAGGAAGAGTGTCATGACACAGTCGTACTAGACAATAGGGTAGGAAGCCATTTTAGGAAGAATGTGAAGACGCATATTACAAGGAATTTGTTTTTTATGTTTAGATGGAGCACGATTACACGCTTAGAAAAAAAGGTGCTATCTCGAACCTAAAAGGGTTCTTCGGCTGTCCCCATAGGAGAACCCTTTGAAGAACCCTTTTTGGTTCCAAGTAGATCCCTTTTGGTTCCAGGTAGAACTATTTTGGGTTCCATGTAGAACCCTTTCTACAGAGGGTTTTACATAGAACCCAAAAGGAACCAAAAAAGTTTATACCTGGAACTGAAAATGGTTCTCTTATGGGGACAGCCAAAGAACCCTTTAGGAACCCTTTTTTTCTAAGAGGGTATGTGACTTCAAGGGTTATAATTTTATTGTACTAGGATCAGGAAAGCCTTTTAGCTCTATGTGTGGAATGTGATGATTGAATCTTATGCCTAATATTGTTATTACTCCTTTTATAATATGCCGATGATGAAAGAAATATCCCGTTTCCACAATGAACAGGGGTTTAGCTGATGTCTTGCACCATTGTCTTCTTTATTTGCTGTCCATTGAGACATCACGTTGTCAGCTCTGTGTACCATCAGCATTTAGACTCCTCCCATGTGTTCTTTCCCATGGTTCCACTCTGTCAGTCACCCGAACAAGCCCCACCCACCACCCCCACACCCCATGTTGAGTCAGAACTTATCCCCACCCTCCCTGCACAAGTTGAGGCGGGCCAGGGTCAGGAGTTGTAGACTTCCTCTAATTTGGGTCAGTGTGATCCAACTCAGCGGTTGTTACAAACCAGCCCTCCTTGCGTTCCTCTGTCACCCCCCCGCCCCCAATCCCCCCCCCATCACGTTGCCTGGGCACGAGATGTATCAGCCTCCACCACCCACCTGGTGTTTAAGGTACCCACCCCCTCTCCACCCCACCAACAATAACCCCTGATCTGCATTGTGCATCTGCCCATTCTTCTCACTATCAACTGGGAATACTAGCTCTGGTCCCAGGTGTTACAGCGGCTTGTGCCTTGCTAACGCTGATCTGCACTAGCGCCCTGGACCAGAGCTAGGGAACAGGAATGCTAAACTGACAGCCCTGCTCCTTTACATTTGTCCCATTAATGTCTGCACTGTGACTAACCAAGCTTCTAGCTATGACACATCACTCAGTCACTGGCCAGCTTTGTGCCGAGCAGCATGCTCTGTTTTCCCTTATGAAACACACTTAGTAACAACGTCAATGGATTTCTCTCTACAGTCCATTATAACTAATAATAGTTGGTAGACCTAGAGTCTAGGCCCATTAGTGGAAGTGTCTTACACAATAAAATATAGACAATTGAATACTCACAATTGAGCCGAGGTTAGTATAAGGACACACTTCTATCACACATCTTTTAAAAATACATTAGGAATAATTAACTGCATTTATGTCCATAGATCTCACTCATAACTATTTACAATAGTTGTCTCCCATTGAGTAAATTGCTATACACCATTACATATACTTGAATTTTTTTGCCCTTATTGTGCATATAATGAAATCCACTGGTATCATTACGAAAGTAGAGTGTGGCTTTTTCATGAAGGGTTGGCGCAAAGCCTGCACACACTCGCTTTCTCCCCTCACATGATTGTGCTTTCTCTTTAACTCTGCAACTCGCTTCCACACGCAGATGTCACTTGTTGGTCATCTTGTCTTCATTTTTCAGTCAGTCAGATGAAGACATTGTACTGTATTTAATATTGTATTTAATATTGTATGTGATGGTATTGGTCATGTTTTCTTTCTCTCTCTCCCTCTGTCTCTCTGTCTCTCTCGTCCTTACTCTCTGAGTGAGCTGACTGAGATTTTAGCTGTCAGTGTGAATTATTGATCTTTTCTTGGCCTGTGTAAAATGGCTTCTTTTGCTTTTTTTCTGCTAACTCCTGTAGGGGGCGGTATTCCTCATGGTGTGTTGCCGGAGTGGGAGTTACCAAGGGGTGGTAACGTGGGCGGACTAACCAAGCACACGCCACGCTGGACGGGCACGCATGAGGCCGTTCAGTACCCCCCTTACACTATGCTAAAGCTCAATGCTCAAACTGGCAGTGTGCCTGGCCCAGGGGCTGGAGCTGGGGCAGGGGCCACTAGCTCAAGCCTCTCAGGCTCTTCAGGGCCCCTGGCTACAGGAAGTAAAGACAAGGGGGGCAAGAGAGGCAGTGTGACTTGGGCCCCTGACCTGGTCACAGAATCAGTCACAGACTCTGTCACAGAGGCCACGGATGAGGTTAAAGGTCAGGCTAAGGTGCCTGGGGCCGGGAAAACACGTAAGTCCTCTGTAGATGTTTCAGCCAAACGGGGGACAGAGAAAGAAACAGCTCACAACGTGGGCTGGCCCAGGACAGACCCAGACCCAGGTGAGCACTCAGTCAGGCCACGCCAACTCTTATATCATCAGATCATCCAAAATAAAACAACTCTTCATCTTTCCCCCCAAGGATTTTTTTTCCTTTTTTAAACTGAAGCTTTTTTCTTTCTACACTTTCTCCTTTTTTGAACTGTAATTTTTTTTACCACTTTGGTAAGAAGGTAGAAAACTATTTTGAAAAAAGAAACACTTTAATATTTGTATAGGGATCACACTTTGAACGTATGTGGTTCTACTCTCATATTCACAGGAAAGGCATTAAAACACAATACATATAGTGTATTCAACTGGTAAAATCCTATTTTTATCCCAAGGTAAGTTTCTATAACAGCTTTCTCAGTTTAACTACACAGTCACGCAGCCTTTCAGGCAATCTACTGGCCACCTCTACCACAGGGCTGCCTCACACACACGGGAGGGGTGGGGGGGTGGGCTTTTTGTCCTCCCTCCACACCCTCAGTATTCAGGCACTGTGCTAGCCACCTCAACTTAATGTAGCCGGTTTTGTATTGAAGGGATATTGCTTTTGTCAAAATTGACTTTTCGTAGCAGGTTCGGAGGATTTACGCAGCACGTTAGGAGAATTAGGTTAAGGTGAGGAAAAAAGTTAGGAAAACAGTTAGGGTCAGCTATTTTTGGCTTCCGAGTGGCGCAGCGGTCCAAGGCACTGCATCTCAGTGCTAGAGGCATCACTACAGACCCTGGTTTGATCCTGGGCTGTTTCAGAACCGTCCGTGGTTGGGAGTCCCATACGGCACTGCACAATTTGCCCAGCGTCATCCGTGTTAGGGTTTGGCCAGAGTAGGCCAAACCCTACTCTGGGTTTGAGTAAGGTTCTTAACCGACTTACCATTTTAAATAAAGGTTCAATTGAAATATTTCCGCATCTAATGTCATTTTGACAAAAGCTGTATCCCATCTAGCTGCTGTAGCCTGGCTGGCTCACACACTCTGTGCTCTTTAAGGTCCACCGTCACCTTGGGAGAGCAGTGCGCATTAACGCACAGAGGCACTGTGACCCAGCTGGAGCTAGCCTATCACAGCTTGTCTCTGAAGTGGGTCAGCCAATCTCAAGCCAGAAATGAACGCCTATACCTGAGACCTTTTTGGTAGTGTACTTCCTTGTCAGATTCAATGCCATACCCCCTCCCCCAAATTAGGGAGCACGCCATGTCCATGTGACTATTTGTGTGACAGGTCAGTTTATTATGAGTATGTAATATTATCCTGTTATCTGTGTGAGCTCCCTCTATAGAAGACACCACCGCAGACCAGCCACTGAAATCACATGTGTTCTCACAGCTCCAGTGGCAAAAATATTTTGTCTCATTCCAACTCTGTTCAGTCCAGGTCCCTGAAATTTGTGTCCCCATAATTTGGTCAAAGTGTGACGACTCAGTGTCTGGTTGAAACATAGTTTGAGGTGAAAGGTTAAGGGTTAAAGGTGCAGATAGTAGTCTCTTACAGCAAGTATGGATGACAAACTGTATCCCTTAGCTGTTGTCTGACCAACAGAGAACTTTGAACTTTGTTTGTGATTAAGTTGATTAGTGCCCAATACTTGCTCTAAGAAAGCAGAAAGTTAGTAAGTCAAAGTGATGAAAGACTGAAGCTCAACTAAGAGCATTATGAAGGCTTTATCGAAGCTTCCGTCTCCCATGACTTCCTCGTCTCACAGTTGACACAGCATGATGCTAACTGGAGTCCTCTGCTGTCCCAGCGTCCCCTACTCCACCCTATGGCATTAGCGTTCTGGAGTGCGTGCGGGACTCTATGGTGCTGGCCTGGAAGCAGCCCACCTTCATCGGAGGCGCTGACATCACCGGCTACTTCGTGGACTACCGTGAGGTCATCAATGGGGTGCCAGGGACATGGCACGAGGCCAACGTCAAGGCTGTCAGCGACAGAGCCTACAGAGTGAGTTAACCATTTTGTTTCTTTGGGATGAAGCTACCCTCTTTAACCTGAATTTGCAGGCACCTTTTGTCATGGTTTTTTGCTGTCTGTCTGTCTGTCTGTCTGTCTGTCTGTCTGTCTGTCTGTCTGTCTAGGTATCTGACTTGAAGGAGAACAGGAAGTACCAGTTCCAGGTGCGTGCTGCCAACATGGCAGGCGTGGGCATCCCTTCTCTGCCCAGTGGAACGTTTGTCTGTGAGGAGTGGACCATTGCTGTGCCAGGTGGGTAGTGCCACTAACGTTCACTTGAAAACCTGAGCAAATATGAGAATTACACTGTAACACATCAACATGGATACTATATCACAATACAAGTCATACACTGCAAAGATGCCTGAATTATTATCATTTTTTAACTTAAATTATAACCTCCAGCTCCTTTTGTGGTGACATGGGACATTATCTATGTACATTGCATTGCCTATGTGTGTGTCCCAAATAGCCCTATGGGCCCCGGTCAAAAGTAGTGCACTGCAAAGGGAATATGGTGCTATTTGTACCACAGCCTTACGTCCATTCCTCAACTCTAAACCTAATTATTTACCCCTAATTTCCCACAGGACCTCCCCATGATCTGCAGGTGACAGAGGTGCGCGCCAACACTCTGGTGTTGCTTTATAAGCCACCAGTGTACCAGGGCCGTGACCCAGTCAACGGGTTCTACATTGACATCAAAGAGGCTGATGCTGAGGAGGAAGCTTGGAGAGGAGTCAACGAGAAGGCTGTCCTCACTAACTACATGAAGGTCAGGACCCTGTCCACTCCTATTGCTCCACGGTGAATTTTCCCCTGTAACAGATCTAAGATCAGCTTCCCCTCCCCAAATCTTTACCATTAGTGGGGGAAACTGACCCAGGATCAGCCTCTAAGGGCAATTTCACCATTTCTATCCACGAGGAAGTCATGGTAGAGTCATCACTTTGACTTACTAATACCATTGAGCACACATTCTAATTCAGAATTCGAATACATAGTGTCTGATTGTAAGTGGGATTCGATTGGTGGTATTAGGTCAGTCAGAGGATGTGTCCCGCATGTAAAGGGATTTTCAACACTACTGCTTGTGTCTCAATAGTAATATTATATAGTAATATTTGATGTACGTGACTAACATGTCTATAATTTGACTCTTTCTTTCACGAGCAGATTAAGATTCTGAAGGAGGGGGAGACCTATGTGTTCCGTGTGCGTGCTCAGAATAAGGCAGGTGTGGGAAAGGCCTCTGAGCCCACAGAACCAGTCCTGGCCGAAACCAAACCAGGTAGGACGATGTTAAAGACCCCTCAACAGAGCATGAGGGAGAGGGAGGAAGGAAATTGTTATTAAGCATACATACTTCACATTTAATTGAAGTCATACCTTGAAGTCAGGCACCTCATGTGTAGAATAGTCTCAATGTGTCACCCTGGTTAAATACAAGTTCAATTAAAAAAAGACCCTCCCACACAGCTATTTCTTTTCTTTCCTGTTGAAAAAGTATAATGTACAAACACTTGAAGGGATAGTTCACCCAAATAACATATTGGTTTCCTTACCCTGTAAGCAGTCTAAAACAAGTTATGACCGCAATCCACAGCTAGGTTTAATTTCCCTAGCACTGTTTCCAAATGCTAACATTTTAGCAGTTGTGGTTCAAATCCCATTCAAGTAATGGGACAGATACTCACATTTTTTTTTCTCGCATCACGTCCAAATCATCCGAAAATATCTCAAATGTATTGTGAAGCTCACCAAAGTCACTTATAGATGATTTGAACATGTTGAGTGAAAAATGTGAATATCTGTCCCATGACTTGAATGGGATTTCTGCCATAGAATGTTAAAACATTAGCATTTGGAAACAGTGTCTGCCACTGCCAGGGAAACTGGAAACTGCTGTCATACCTTGTACATAGACCACTTACAAGGTCATTTTATAATTTGGGTGAACTATCCCTTTAATGGTAAAATAAATATTCATACATTTAGTCACACTGCACCTTTTGCATGTGTCTTTGAGTCTCCAGCTGTGTTTGACTTTAGGTCTGTTCTCTCTCAGGCACTACGGAGATTGTTGTGGACGTTGATGATGATGGAGTGATCTCCATGAACTTTGCCTGCTCCAAACTGACTCCAGACTCCAAATTTGTGTGGTCAAAGAACTACGAAGAGATCACAGACGATACTCGTATTACTGTGGCGACCAGCGGGGAGAAGTGAGTGAGTGTGTGAGTTTGAAAGAAGATTAGGGAATCTAAAGAACTTCAATATGTTGATTGTGCTGATTGTGCCTTTGTGTCTACCCCTCAGGTCCAAAGCCACCTTCAATATGCTTGCGGAGGATGACATCGGCATTTACTCTTGTGCTGTCACCCACACCGATGGTGCTTGCTCCAGCTACACTCTCTCAGCAGAGGGTGAGTCCAACTGTGTGTCTGTGGTACTGTAGCGCTGTACTAGCCTGACCACGTAATCACTGAAGCAGCTAACTTAGAAGGTTAAGAGGGTTGCAGAGCTTCATTGCTCCTGTGTAATTTCTACTTCTTAATCTCTGATAAATATTTAATTTACCTCATAAGTCTTTTTTTCTCCATTTTTGACAGAGTTGAAGAAACTGCTGGAGCTCAGCCACGACCACAAATTCCCCAGTGAGGAACTCAGACACCCTGTTCTATGGCTAAATCCCAAATGGCACCCTATTCCCTTAGTGCACCACTTTTGACAGTAGTGTTGGGAATAGGGTGCCATTTGGGATGCGGACCTATCTTGCCTCATTTGTTTGTTCTGTGCATGACTCTTTCCTCACTGTTCCTGCTCTCACTTTTTCACCTTCTCTCCTCTCTGTCTCTCTCCTTCTCATTTGATCTGTCTAGTTATTCCATTAAAGACAGAGCTGGCTGTGGAGCTGCAGGAGAAGGGCAGAATTCGCTTCTGGCTGCAGGCTGAGAAGATCTCTGCTAATGGCAAAATAGAATATGTGTTCAACGACAACAGTCTCTCCCAGGGAGAGGTCAGTAAGGCACTGAATGGAAGCAAAATAACTGAACTCTCTCTTAATGTTGAGCCGCTTTGGGACTGAAAACAAAATGCTCTCATTTAGGGTTGTTAAAATTCCAAAGGTTTTCCAGAAATCCTGGTTGGAGGTTTCCTGGATTTCCTGCTTATTCCAGGAATTCTCCAACTGGCATTTCTGCAGAACCTGGGAATTTGGGGAAAGTTACCTGTGATTTGCCACCCTATGCTCATATGTACAACATCTGTCATTTCTGTTGGTGAGATAAAGTTTCCGAGACCAGACTAAAAAGGCTTTTTTCCCCCCATGACCTGCTTCCCAGAAATACAAGATGAACTTCAATAAGGACACAGGTGTGATTGAGATGATCATGGAGTCTCTGCTCCCAGAGGACGAGGGAACCTTCACCTTCCAGCTGCAGGACGGAAAAGCAACCAACCAGTCCAGCCTGGTGCTGATTGGAGATGGTAGGATAAACCCAGCCTCTCCTTCTCTCCTTCCTCCTATCATCTTCCGTCACTCTCTCCTCCCGCCCGAGCGCCGGTCAGTTTAAGCTATCATGCCAACTCGTTGTCAGTCTTTGTCATGGCACGACGAGGACAGCAGTGGAGTAGGAAAGAGCACAAACAGATCTGGGACCATGATATCTCACCTCTGCTGTAAAGAAAAAAACAGCCCCACTATGGCTCAGAAGTTAGATCTTAACATATTTCACTAGAGGGCAGTGAAAGCTTACTATAAACCATAAACTATTGTGCACACATTATTGACAAATGTATCTGGTTTAAATAATATCCACGTCAATGTACAAGACACATCATCGTGACTATATTACATGAAAGATAAATGTGATTGTACGTGAAAGTTTTGTTACCTAATCAGGAGTGATGTGTTTTTCCAGTGTTCAAGGGGCTGCAGAAGGAGTCTGCGTTCATGCGCAAAGAATGGCACAGAAAGCAAGGTATGGGATCTTTTTCAATGAAGAAAATATGTCTTGAGTGGAGTAGTGATACGGTGAGATATTCGATTTATAGAACAATGTCAGAAATCATAGCGAACATAATTGATCATTGAAATAATCCCACTCTCTTGTTTTTCGTAGGCCCTCACTTTGTGGAGTATCTGAGTTATGAAGTGACCCCCGAATGTTGTGTTATCCTGAAATGCAAGGTGAGAATGCCGAGGCAAAGGGTTAGAGGGAACTCTTGGATAATGGATGTCAGTATTAGGAAAATTCTTCTTAGGTCAGCTCACACACCTCTCCAGATGACTTGTTACCCACCGGTGTGCAGCAAAGAAGTGGACCTGAACATCATATCTCTGTCTATCTCTATTTCTATCCATCTGTCGCTGTCACCCTCTGCAGGTTGGGAACATAAAGAAAGAGACTGTTGCATTGTGGTACAAGGATGGGCGCGAGGTCAAGGGAGATGAGAAACTCACCTTCACCGAGGGAGTGCTCAAACTGGAGATTGCTCAGGTGAGAGGGATTCTGCAGTTATTTCATGCACATCATACAATAGAAATATATATACAGTATCACAAGCCTCTTATGCAGTAGTATAAGACCATACTGCACAAAACCTGTCTTTAGAGGGTTAAGAATATTGTTTTGCACATTACTCTAGGCTATATGAATGGCTCTTCTATACAGTAGACTACATATAGGTTGTAAAATATAATGTAATATTTTCAGTATGCTGCACATGTATGAACATACTGTATGTACTGAATATTTTTGTAATATGTTCTACACATCATTATACAGTCAATGTGCTGTTTGTTTGCAACTGTGTATGACTGTCATCATTGCACATCTCTGTCTATATGTTCATATATCCTAAATATATGGGTTCCTCACACAACATGGATGCTATCTTCTGGCTTCCAAGATGGTGGAGAAAGTTGAGCATAAGTCGGTCTTGAAGGGGTTGCGACCATGTGAAAAGTTTTTTGTTCTTACTCTGATCGTAAATGACTGTCTTAATATCGCTTTCTTAATTATATTAATCACAATTTCTCTGTCTTTTCCAGTTACAGCATCTAACCGATCCTTACTTACATTTGTATGAAACCTCTTAAATTCCAACCCCCACCATTTATTATTTCTTACTAAATTACAGCATATTTTGACACGATTCAACATTTACCTCTAACACACCATGTCTCGACCATTGTTCTCTGTATTAAAGGTAGACTGACGTAGATGCAGAAAGGAAACGGCATAGTGGGTCAATTTCCTTAACAACTAAGAGCTGTGAAGCGCGAGGCTCAACTTCTCTGCTGTTTCGGTGCCTGGGCTACCACACTGTAAACAGAGTGAAGCGAACCCGTGCACATGCGCAGATATTGAGTGTGACTGTGTGAGAGTGAGGCCTTGCATCTCGCTCATCTCAATATCTCCGGTGCTGCTCGAGGCAACATCATTTCGCAGAGTCTACCCCTTTTTAATGTGTTTTATAAAAATCTGTTTTTATGTCTTTTACAGTATAACATGTCCATTTGTAAATCACCTGTTTTCCACCCTACATCTGTCTACCTAGTCTTCAGCCAAACACACCACTCATCTCCGTGTGTAGTCCAACGGGCGTGTCATCAAAAGTGGCACAGTGTGTGCACGTGTGACACGCAATCGTGCCTTAGCGGTGCAGTATGTAAACATGTCACGTGTGTCCTATTACAGCGTGATGCTCCTCCTGCAGCTGTAGCGACAGACCTAGACAATTCCCTCGAGGACCTTATCTGGAGAATGCTAAAAGTTGGGATCAGCGTGATCTTTTTGTCATCTTAAGTGATCATCTTCTTGGTTTTGCTGTTTTGAGAATGCTTTTTTGCTTTTGTGTCAAATAAATGTGTGTCCTGCAGCACCCATAGCAGGGGAGAAAAGCTTGCCTTTTCGCTTGAGAGTTGAATTTTCTCCATTTACAAAATGATGTGTGTCTCAAACCTAGCCTTCTCTTATAGATCTCAAAGAAGGATGCCGGTGTCTATGAGATTGTTCTGAAGGATGACAGAGGGCAGGACACATCCACGTTGAATCTGACAGAACAAGGTGACTAACCCCTCAAAGCCATACCTCACTGTGTGTGCAGTAAAGCGTCAACAAGGCCTCATCATATTTATATTTCTGTCCTCCAGGTTTCAGGGACTTGATGAATGAAGTGTTCAGTAATATTGGTGAGTACATGTGTCTCACTGCAGTGGTAAACCCATTAACTAAAGTTGAACTTGTGTTCAAAACATCCGTAAAGTCTTCCTCTGTAAAGTTGCTCTGTGTAATGTTGCACTCTGTAACGCCTCTGTAATGCTGCACTTAATAACGCCTTAGTAACGTTGCACTGTGGAACATCTCTGTAATGTAAGACTGTATAACATCTCTGTAACGTTGCACTGTGGAACATCTCTGTAATGTAAGACTGTGTAACATCTCTGTAACGTTGCACTGTGGAACATCTCTGTAATGTAAGACTGTGTAACATCTCTGTAACGTTCCCTAGCCAACTCCTCCACTGCACTGAAGATCCAGAGCACAGACGAGGGCATCAGACTCTACTCCTTTGTCAGTTACTACAATGAGGCGCTCCAGGTCACCTGGCACCACAAGTGTGTAGTCTCCTTACGTGTGTGTGTGTGTGTGTTTGTGTGTGTGTGAATGTGTGTGAATGTTTGTGCGCACGTGTGTGCATGCCTGAGTGTGCGCGGGTGTGTTCCTGCGTGCGTGTGTGTGTGTGTGAATGTTTGTGCGCACATGTGTGCGTGCCTGAGTGGGCGCGTGTTCCTGCGTGCGTGTGTGTTTGCGCATACGTTCAACTGTCAGGTGTGTGTCGCCTGTGAGATGCAGCCTATATGTGTGTGTGTCAGTCAGCTGTTTTTCTCTCTGATAGGGATTCAGCGATAGCCTTCACAGACCGCATTAAGAGTGGTGTGGTGGGAGAGCAGCTGTGGCTACAGATCACAGAGCCCACAGAGAAAGACAAGGGCAAATACGCCATCGAGTTCCATGATGGAAAGGGCGGTCTGAAGAGGACTGTAGAGCTGTCTGGCCAGGGTGAGGCTACGGCTGAGTTCCAAATGGCACCCTATTTCCTATATAGTGCACTCATTTTGACATCTACATGGAATTAAGCGGCTCCTGTTCCTTCACCAATGCTTTGATAGATATTCTCACCTCCTCTTTTCTTGCAGCATTTGATGACGCATATGCAGAATTCCAGAGGCTCAAGTAAGTTAGCTCATATTAGTAGATATTCATACACCCTTTTTCCCCCATTGTATTAGCCAGCTCCTCTACATGTTGTGGATGTGGCATGCCATTAAGTACCCAGCAAACCCGGAACATTCCCAGGACATGAGCTAACATTCCCATGAAGTTCTAGTTAGGGTTTGAGCGAACATTGGGATGAAAACGTCCCACACCAAATATTTTTTCCTGAAGGAAATGTTTGACGTGAAATATCCTTGTAATGCTCTCCTTACAGTCACTAAAATGTTGTGCATAGCATGTGTAAAAACTACCACATAATGTTCTCATCGGGTGTGTGTGATAACACAATGTAACAACACAACATTCCAGTAATGTTCTTAGGAACATACTGCCGCAACACAATGAGGGAGCAATAGAAGTGGTTCTTAGCAAACATTACAGGAACGATCTGCTAATGTTGATGGATATGTTATTTAGAACACCCATAATAACAAGCAGAGAATATCTCTACAACGGTCTCATAAGGCTATTCTGTGACAAGCCATGGGTTCCAAAAACATTCCCTGAACATACTTCGGCAATTATGTCTGGACTCAATTGAATACTTTCTGAAAAAACCTCACAGAAACATTCCTAAACATCCCAAATAACATTCAGGGAACGTTCCCACGAGACTTTCATGAAGTTATTGTGTGATGTGATAGCATGATTGTTACGATAACGTTCCCTTCACAAACGTCAGCAAATATGTCTGGATTTAATACAAGTGGTTCTGAGAGAACTGGAATGTTCTGCTCATGTTAATAGGGCCATTCCACCAAAAAAAGTTCCTTTTGATATTTTAAGTAGAAATTGTGCATTAGTATTGCATTTAAAAGCCTTTTATATTAAATGAAGTGCCTTTTTAATATAGACCACATAAGAAAAAACAAGAAACCCGCACACGGCTCTTGCTAGTATCACTGCTCTTCATTAAGCTGTTACGTATCGGCCTCAAGGCCTTTGTCAGAGCTTTTGTGAGTGTTTATAATTTTCACCCTTATGTAGACATTGCACTATTCACATCTGTTCAATGCATCGAATGGGGCTGTAAAATAAGCAAGTGTTACCAAATATAACAATGTGTGTACATAAAACACATTAAACAAGTCAGTAAAACCACAGTGAGGATAAGTAAGTTTTCATAAATCATTGGGTACAATGCAATTAAAAAACGTCAGCCTAATCTAATCCAGGCTGTATCACATCCCACCGTGATTGGGAGTCCCATAGGGCGGCGCACAATTGGCCCAATTAGGCCGTCGTTGTAAATAAGATGGTTTTCTTAACTAACTTGCCTAGTTAAATAAAGGTTTAATAAAAAATAAAAAAGAATCTGAAGTGATGCACATTAATTTATGTTCACATTTACAATTTTACATGCATGGGCATTTAATCATTAAGACCTTTGGGAATAATGTCTGGTGGGTGAAAATCCCAAAACATTTTCTTTTGCTCAGAGTATTATTTATATCACCTCCCCTGTCTAATATCTTGACTTTCTCAATGCCACAAAATCTAAAGGTAGAAATGTCATGAAATGTCATGTAGACCACATGGAAAATTCAATAAATTAGATTTTCTTTATATGAATAAAGACTTGCTGAAGTGCCAAAGGGAATGCTGGGTAAAACTTAAATAGGATATTTCAGAAACCTTTTAAAGAATACATAAAGATGTGTGTGAGAATTCTTGCAACATCTATGCACATTCTCACATGTTCTAACACCATTCCCACAACTAAAGGAAATGTTCTAGGAACATTCACAGAACCAGTTTTGGTTTGCTGGGTACTCTGCATCAATCTTTCCTTTCATGTGATTTCTATCTTTGGTGTTTCTCTCTGTCTGCCAAGCCACTCTCTCTGTGCATGTATGTTTATATAGCAGTCTCTGACAGGCTTTGACAGGCTTTGGGTAAGGGCATAGGGAAGTGGGCAGTCAGATGAAGCCTTTACGTAGACACACTTCCTGGCTCCAGTCCAAACACATTCTCTGGATGTGCTTCTCTTATCTTTGTTCTTCCATTCTGTTCTGTCTCTTCCATTTTCAGAGCGGCCGCTATTGCAGAGAGAAGTAAGTACACACACACACACACACACATTATTAGATGGGGATGAGAGGGCTGCTCTCAGTATTGTAGTGGGTACTGATATTTTTAAACTGATCTGAGGTCAGTGGTCTAATTTGGTGCTCTTTGTTACAGATCGTGCTCGTGTGGCAGGAGGCCTGCCTGATGTCGTCACCATACAGGAGTTAAAGGTAACCATGTCTGGATGGATCTGTATATGTACTGTATGTCCATGGTCCCATACTGGTCTGGGACTCAGGTATTGCAGACTTGATTGTGTATGACACTACTACTGCTGCATCTGAAATGGTATCCCTAGTAATTCCCTATTTAGTGCACTACTTTTAATCAGAGCTATGGTCAAAAGTCATACACTATATAAGGAAGGGCTCTGGTCAAAAGTAGTATGCTATGTAGGGAATAGGGTGCCAAGTATATGGTGCCATTTCGGACACACCTTATTATGTGTGATCTTCTCTCCATCAGGCCCTGAACCTGACCTGTAACATTTCGGGTGAACCCCTGCCTGAGGTCGTCTGGCTGAAGAACGAGAGGGAGATTGTGTCTGATGGCCACTACGTTATGAAGCTCGAGGCGGGCAAGTACGCCAGCTTCACCATCACCACGGTGAACACGACAGACTCGGGCAAGTACAGCATCCTGGTGAAGAACAAGTACGGCACAGAGAGCGCCGACTTCACCGTAAGTGTCTTCAGCCCCGACAGCAAGAAATAAGGGAGAAAGAAAGAAGGCCGGCAAGAAATAAGGGAGACCTCAATCTTTGCGTAAATATTATGTATAAAAATACATAGAAAAAGACAAAGAAAAAAGATGGAAGGGATACAGAGTCCTGAGCATTGGTTTGAGATGGTTTTTATGGTGGTCTATACAGTATTTAACTCTAGTTTGAAAAGGTGTATCGTTTTACTCTGAGCATGAAATGCCCAAAGGTTTAGAGAAAAATCTGAGAACTGTTTCAGCATTTTATCTTATAGAATTACAAAAAACATAAACACAATAGTTTAGGTCCAATCATCCTTTATTTTGACCCTAAGATGAGTATAGTTATACATTTATAAAATTCCCCCATGTATTACAATATGTTGCTATATTTTACTAAGTATTGACACACTAAAAAGGCATGTAAAGACAAATGTTTGTGTTGAATTCAAATGAATTTACTGCAACAGACGTATAACTAAAAGGTTAGCCATCTAGTATTGTCTAAAAAGGACTGTGATGCTGAAAACCTTGTTAGCTTACTCAAAGGTTATTACTGTATGTGCCATGCCACGGAGAAAGGAAGATTTTTTTCTGTAATGTGGAATTTTAACAGATCCTGTGTTTTTTCATTCACAATCATTGTTTACTGAATATGATGTCACTACATATGCCACTCAGTAGTGTTATTACATCACTCCTTCTGCCGCTATGTTGTGATTATGGCATCCCTTTCTCTGATTTATGACATCACTTCCCCTATCACTATGCAGTGATTATGACATCCCTTCCTCTGTCACTCAGTAATGATTATGACATCACTTCCTCTGTCACTCAGTAATGATTATGACATCACTTCCTCTGTCACTCAGTAATGATTATGACATCACTTCCTCTGCCACTATGTAATGACTATGACATCACTTCCTCTGTCACTCAGTAATGATTGTGACATCACTTCCTCTGCCACTATGTAATGATTATGACATCACTTCCTCTGTCTCTCAGTAATGATTATGACATCACTTCCTCTTTCCCATGTCTCATGAGAAGGACTAATAAAATGGAGCATGTATTCCCTCACCACCTCCTCCTCTGTTGTCTCACTGTGTATTGTTCCCTCTGTACAGTACCCCACTCTTCATTCTCCATTCTCTTCCTCCACTCTTCCCTCCCTGCTTCAGTCGCCTGTTCACCATTCTCTCCTGGTCACTTGTCTGATATTGTCTGATGGTCATCTTGTCTCCGAAAGACCATGAAGGCATCTATCACCAATGAGCAACGCAATCCCTCAGTCTGAACATACACAAGCACCTCTCCCCTTACACAAGGGAGTCAAACTCAACTCCTTGACGACGCACACACTTGCTGATTTTTGTGTGTTACCTTTTAATAAGTGGCTGATTTAGACCTGGGTCTGTGGCCCTTGGGGATTTGAGCTTGACAACCCTGCTGCTTTGTACATATGCGGCGTCTCTCAATACGCTCAACCAACTGCACTCTGTCCACACACACTTCCACTGAGCATCCTTCCTCCCATCACATTTCTCTGTACTGTGTGTTTGTAAGCACAAATCACATTCAGACATCCACCATGTTTTTGTTCATTAGATGTTTTCTCATCAAGAATTCACCACTAGTAGGACATTAAATTATCTACGTCCCAAATAGCAGCCTATTCCCTATATAGTTCACTATTTTTAACCAGTGCTCTATGGGCCCTGGTCAAAAGTAGTGCAATAAATAGGGAACAGGGTCCCATTTGGGAAGCAGAAATAATCTACTGCTACATACGGTCAATGATGTGACGTAACAGTGCACCAAGCCCTCATGATAAAGGAAAGGAACATCTTATCAGCAACTCACACACACGTGAGCTTGTTATTGGTGCTGAATGGGAAAAGTCTTAGTCATATATTTAGCATGTGTGCCAGTCTGGGACACCATTTTTAGATTCGCTGACTGGAAACGATGGACATTAGACCCAGGTAATGTGATCGCAATGACATTAAAACAAAACAATGGGTTAAACCACCAGAATATAATGAGAGTAGCCTGTTACATAACTCAAACATGTGGAGAGACCAGGAATTGGATTAGCCAGTGGTCTGAAACAAGAATATCAGGGCCTGTATTCATAGAGTGTATGAGTATCAGTTCCCAATCATTCATATTCATTATAGTCTAAGAGGCTAAACTGATCTGAGATGCTTTATGAATACAGGCCCAGGTTCCAATCAGCTACAGTATCTCAAGTGTTGTATTATTATTTTTTAGCGGGAGGCTATTCCATGTGGTAAAACATGCTGCTCTCTGTTTCCAGACACACTAAACCGCAAAGCATTAATACAAAACAATTGTCCATGCACAAGTAAACATGATCAATAGCTTATTACACCAGCAATAATACCATGTGATCCTGGAACAAAATGTGTTGTTGACGTGTTTTTTTGCAGCCCTCTTCTCAGAAGACGTTTTAGGGACATTTAATTTGTTGGCCTATAAATCACATTAGGAAAGCTTTGCAGTCTGGTAAGTAATCTCAAATGTCAACAATGTCTTTGAAGTAGAGACCATTTTGTTTTTAAGATGGCTTGATGAAATGACACTTTTTAGTCACAGGACTAGTTTTAGAAGTAGCTAGGGGAATTCTGTGTGCAAAGTATGTGTGTGTGCGTGTGTGAGCGTGCGGGTAAACCCTAAAGCCTTTTCCATTTGCCAGTTGGCTGTAACAGAAGGCAAAGGGGACTTGGGAGTGACCTCCTATTTGACTGATGCTGATGGGAACGTGATCATTGGGTGTAAAAGCAGACCTACCACCCCAACAGAGAGGAGGAAGTCAGTCACTGGGAAGAAAATGCAGAAGAGAAAGGGTGAGGGGACAGTTGTCCACAATAATGTGTGCAAGAAAATACTGTGCGCAAAAATATTTTAATGTGCACAAATACAAATATTCGGCTACACCTTTAATTAGGCCACACTTCTCAATGAAAGAAAGAAACTTACTACCAAGTTAAAACAGTGTACAGAGTAATGATCTAATCCCACAACCCAGATCTGGCATAACAGTCTGTCACAAGAGACTGGGGCTTATCTCACTTCAATGTGTCAGTTATTCACCTTCAGAAGGAGTGGATAGTGTTATCATCATGTTTATCCTTTTCGAGTCAAAAGTGTAAGCACTATCACAACAAGTCATGTTTGAGGTTAGGGAAAAAAATCTAGTTAGGTTGATTTCTTCACCACCAAAACTAGGGAAGTTGTTTTGGATGGACTTTTTGGTGATGGGAAGGGCAGTCTTGTGATTGAGTAAGTGGTTAAACATAAGTAATGTCCTTCCTCTGGAAGAAGTTTTGTGAATTTCTTCACCTGTGTGTGTGTGTCTGTGTGTGTGTGTCTGTGTGTGTGTGTGTGTGTGTGTGTGTGTGTGTGTGTGTGTGTGTGTGTGTGTGTGTGTGTGTGTGTGTGTGTGTGTGTGTGTGTGTGTGTGTGTGTGTGTGTGTGTGTGTGTGTGTGTGTGTGTGTGTGCGTGCGCGTGCATGCATGTGCGTGTGTCCTTAGATTCCGTAATCCTCCAGAAGCCACCAGAGGAAAAGGAGGGGAAGAAGAAAGAAGAAAAGAAGATGGAGGACAAAACAGATGCTTTGCCAAAAACCACAGACAAGAAAAAGGCTGCCCCTGCTGTTGCAAGCAGGGTCGGCAAGCAGGAGACCCTGCAGCAGCCCACAACTACAGCAGATGAGGTGAAGCGAGATGATGTCCCCACATCTGAGAAAACGGCAGAGAAACCACAGATTAACAAGGGCAAAAACGATCAAGATGAGTGATGATCAGAAAGCTGGTTACATAAGTGAAATAGTTATTTTGGAGTTTGATGTGGTTTCCACGTCTTGCATGACTGATGTGTGTCTTTCAGCATCACTGAAACAACACTGGAATAACTGTTTTTCTCCCAACATTGTAATTCACTCATCCTTTTCTTCAAAGGCCCAGTGCTGTCAAAATGTCCACTAATGAAACTAACACTCAAAAATTGGATCTGTGTAATTTCCTGATAGTTTCTGTTAGAAAACACAATCTACACAGGACTTTCTAATCAGCAGCTTTGAATGAGCAGGCATTTCGGCTTTCCATTGTGACATCCACATGCGGTAAATTTAATAGAGCAGTAACAAAGAGAATTCCAAATCTCCCTGCCAATAACAGCTAGTTTTCAGTTTTCCCCTCCCCCTCAGACCACCCCCAAGCAGTCCTAGCGAAATTCTTGCTTGAGAAATATACTGAACAAAAATATAAACGCAACATGTAGAGTGTTGGTCCCATGTTTCATGAGCTGAAAAAAAGATCCCAGTAATTTTACATATGCACAAAAATCATATTCTATCAAATGTTGTGCACAAATTTGTTTACATCCCTGTTAGTGAGCATTTCTCCTTGGCCACAATAATCCATCCACTTGACAGGTGTGGCATATCAAGAAGCTGATTAAACAGGGGACAATAACAGGCCACTCTAAAATGCCACAGATGTTTCAAGTTTTGAGAGAGCAATCAATTGACATGCTGACTGCAGGAATGTCCACCAGAGCTGTTGACAGAGAATTGAATGTTAATTTGTCTACCATAAGAAACCTCCAATGTCGTTTTAGAGAATTTGGACAGCTGATGAAACTGAGGAGTATTTCTGTCTGTAATAAAGCCCTTTTGTGGGGAAAAACCTGTTTTTGTTGGCTAGGCCTGGCTCCCCAGTGGGTGGGCCTGGCTCCCCTGCCCAGTCATGTGAAATCCATAGATTAGGGCCTAATTCATTCATTTCAATTGAATATGAACTGTAAATCACTAAAATTGTTGAAATTGTTTAATGTTGAGTTTATATTTTTGTTCAGTAGAGTTTCTTTGCTTAATGGAAATATTTTACAGTTAAGTACTTAATTGTACCCAGAAATGATTTGATATTGATATAAAAACGGCTGCATTGGGCCTTTAAGAGCAGGGACGATTAGAATACAGAGTGAGGGATGTAATTTTGTATTACAATGTATAATTCAAACATGTAGGCTGCACTATTAACTTGTAGCTCAAAGGAAGGCCCACAAAAAAGGCATAATTTGCAGTCTTCAAATCTTTAACCTTTGGTGGTGTTATTGCTTGCATTTTTTTGCTTTCAAGATTGATTATAATGCAGTAATAGGCCA
This sequence comes from Oncorhynchus masou masou, assembly GCF_036934945.1. Taxonomy (NCBI): domain Eukaryota; kingdom Metazoa; phylum Chordata; class Actinopteri; order Salmoniformes; family Salmonidae; genus Oncorhynchus; species Oncorhynchus masou. The sequence continues at coordinate 27,750,319 of NC_088239.1, forward strand.
CTTTAAGACACCTGAGATTGGGAATGATATATGTAAAACAGGAGTATGTGTATTGAGGGATACACAACTGACCGACTTTTGAACAAACATTAGTTTCTCATGCACAGCCCTTATATAAATCAAAGACACCAAATGAATGATATGGGTCTATACGCAAAAGAGGAAGTGAAGGACAAACGAAACGTGAATGCCTGAAGTTAACCCGAGCAGAGTAAAATCACAGCAAGGTCAAATATTAGAACATGTCACTCAGTTCACCCAATTAGCTTGGAGGCAACATCCAAATGGAACAGAGAATTGGACCACCAAATAAAATGTTCCTAATTTTATTTTTATTTTTTAACATTTAAATTAATATCACTTGACGAATGAACGCGTGTAATTCATACACGATTATCGAGGAGATTGCATGGGCCACTTCTCTTCACTGGTATAATTGTTGGAAATAGCGCATTTCTCTGCATTGAAAATAATGAGTCGTGTTATGTTTGGTAGCCTGTAGGCCTGCACAATACGGTGTGATAACAATTAAAAATAATACAAGGTTACATTGTAAAAACGCGTCTGTGTGTAATTTATCAAATTGAAACGTTGTACGGGTAAAATGCCAGTAGATGGAAAGTGTTACATTGTATCACGTGAAAGCACCGTTTGCGTGGTCAGATGATCACAGCGCCGCGAGACAAGCCAACTACGTCGAGGCTCGAGTGGAGGTGAACTGCCACGGTGAGAAGTAACTGACACCGGCTGCCAAATGATCGTCTGCAAACGGTATGTAATTTCAAGTACTAGGCTACTCTCGTCGATAAGATGCAGTTCTCTGCGAAACAGTAGGTTGAAACAGTATGTTTTTCATTGAGCCTTCAGTGCGAATCTCACGTTTTGACTGGGCTAGCTACATGTAACGTTAGCTTAGGCGACACAGTAACGTTGTCGGGTTTAGCCTTACCTAACGTAGCAGACGTACAATAAACTGTTACTGTACGACGCTAGCTCTAGTTCGTATAAATAACGTTTTAAAAAAAAGACATGATGAGCAGCTTCGCTCATCAAGCTCTAAATTGTAGGGGGATGAAATATACATACATATATTTATACATATAACGTTATTTGGGTTTGGATTGCCTCTAGTTTGTCTGACGTTATGGATGCCAAGAGTGGCTAGGGTGGCAATGGATTATAGCATACTTTCAGTAAATGTTTATAGCCACAGCTACAATATCACACAGTCTTACTCATAAAGCTTAGTAGATATACAATGTTGCTAGCTTTTACTTAAGAAAGGTTTGTCTTGAATGACAATTTGGCATTGAAGACAAACCCATTGAAATGTAACTTAACCCTTGAATTGAAGAATACGCTCTCTAACATCTAGGCTACTTGCAGCCAAATGTCATGTCATGGGGTACATTTGGTCTATAGTCTATTGTTTACTTTTTTGTTGGTGACCCACAGTGGTGGACAAAGTACTAAATTGTCATACTTGAGTAAAAGTAAAGATACCTTAACATCAAATTACACAAGTAAAAGTGAAAGTCACCCAGTAAAATACTACTTTAGTAAAAGTGTAATGTACTTAAGTATTAAATGTAAAGGTATAAACCATTCCATATTCCTTATATTAAGCAAATCATACAGCACAATGAAAATTGTAATTTGTATTGACGGATAGACAGGGGCTCAGACATAATTTACAAACAAAGGGAAGGGAAGGGAAGGGGATACCGAGTCAGTTGTACAACTGAATGCCTTCAACTGAAATGTGTCTTCCGCGTTTAACCCAACCACTCTGAATCAGAGATGTGCGGGGTGCTGCCTTAATGCATTTGTGTCCAGATCAGAGGCAGTAGGGATGACCAAGGATGTTCTCTTGATAAGTGTGTGAATTGGACCATTTTCCTGTCAAAATTTGGGTGTCAGAGAAAATGTGTGGAGTAAAAAGTACATTATTTTCTTTAGGAATGTAGTGAAGTAAAAGCAAAAGTTGTCAAAAATGTAAATAGTAAAGTAAAGTACAGATACCCCCCAAAACTACTTAAGTAGTACTTGAAAGTATTTTACTTAAGTACTTTACACCACTGGTGACCCACTATTTGATGTTGTGCACATGTTGACTTTAAAATGACTTAATCCCAGCTCATGGCATGTTTTGCCATAGAATTGGCTCCTGAACTGAACACACAATCTTTGCAAAGCACATTGCTAGGCACTTTGATGTGGAGCAGTACATAAATGTCAAGAAAAGCCAGATATACACTGTAATCTTGTAAATAAGATTACTGCTAGCCAAGGTGCTCTCTAACCATCTTAGTGGCCACTGAGTCAAGGATGATAACAGGTCTTCTACAGCAACGCCTGTTGATAAGGCAGAGCAAACTTGTCTTTACCCTCAGTGTCTAGCTGTAACTGAATATTATATGCTGTATGTGTCTGGATGTAAGAGAACAATATTATTAATGTGTTAATTACACTATTAGGTGCAAAACACCATAAATGACCAATAGTGCAGTAGAAGGAGCTTATTGTTGTTGACAACAACAGAGTACTAAGCAGTGCAGTAAGCAAGTTCTGATCCACAAATAAGGATACAGTCCCATGGGTGCAATAACAAAAATACCTCCACATGCAAGTGACACATTCAAAATGAAAACAAAACCATATCTGGCGTCTGTATGTGCCATTCTAAAGTTCACATTAACTGAGCTCGGCAAGGCAATGTAGTGGTTTCCTTTTGTGGGTGCATGAAAAAGTTAGTCAGTTTCATCAGCAAACTTGATTTGATGTGTGCTTTACTGAAATTCTACTTACTGTAACTGGCTCATACTTCTTACTGCATTATTAGATCACAAACCCAATAGGCTATACGTTTCCATGTAGGCCTAGATATGTACAGTCAGTTTAATAGTTGTGTGCTATACCTGCCATTTTTCTGTCTAAATTAGGCAATGTGAGTGTAGTAGGTTACAGGCAGGTCTCTGACCTAGACCGAATGGATGTGTAGCCAGCGGAATCCTCCAGAGTTCTAACATGGCTGACATGTCATCTGTACTTCTTTGGAAATTTCTGCTTTGTCCATGAAAAGAGTTTGCCACTGCAGCTTTGATTCAAACAGGCCATGGCAGGGCAAACTACACATCATTGGGGCATATTTTACGTTAATTACCAACCTGATTTAACTGAAAACAGAGAATCATTTATTTTATCTTAACCACAAGTTATGTAGAAAATAACATCCAATGACATTTAGACCTAGCATCCTTTGCTCGTTTTTCTGAATTGTACTGTTTTGCCATGTTGCTAAAGGGTGTAATTTAATTTAGTATGACCTTACACATACGTCTGATGAATTTCTTCAAAGACTCTTGTTTCATACAATTCAGGTCTCCTAAAGGTTGTTTAGTCTTCGCACATTTTGACATTTTGCTTTCTAGTGCCTGCTTTGAGCTCACCATGTTGGGTCAAAGCCCTCAAATGGGTATGTAATCGTTTTTAAGGCTCAGGTCTGGGGTAAATTTCCTTCATAGGGTTTGTGTTGGCTTAGAGGGGAGCAAAGGCCACAGGGGCTCTGGACCGGTGCATGGCACAGGCTGGGTGGAGGGTGGCAGAGTTAGGAGGAGAGGGGCAGAGTGAGTAGAGACCGCCTGGTCTCAGAGTACAGTGCTATCCCCGCTGAGGTGAACAGGCCTTGGGCCCCGGGGAGAGAGCAATGGACCTCTCAGTATGGTGCCCTGATCCAAGAGACTCAGTGGAGAACCAGGACTCACATCTCCAGGACACAAAGTCCTCCTGGACTCTGGTGAGTTGGGATTCCCTCATTAGTCTGCAACTAGAGTACGTTGTGGTGCATTTTTTTTGAATGAGTTTACTTATACAGTACTTTATCAGAAATGTTTGTTTTTGTAGTTTATCAGATGGATGGGTTATATAAAAAAAAGTGAGCAACATCAGGTTTCTCATATTTAATTTGTTTTTTCTTCAGAGTCACATAATGCTGTGACCGATTGGTAGTAACTGTTTCTTTCCACAAGTGATGGAAATGTGCTTCTGTTGGAGATTTACTTTGGGTTCAAAGTCCAGGGCACTGGTATGCAGCTCAATAAGTTCATAAGAAGTTGTCCATGTAAGGTGCTTAAATATTGTTGGGTCGTTCCACCAATTCGGTGCCTTTTGAGAAGTGTAACTTGTTCCAATTTAAAAAAAAGATTTTACCTAATTTTAACATTCTGTCATAAAGAGAACATGTTCAACTTAACCTGTTAAGGATGCTGCGAATTTTCGGAACTTTTTGTTAAAAATCACTTTAAAAAAAATAAAAACCTATCAAGAGGTTAAATATAAAATGACAATAGTAAGTTCCTATTAAGTGCCCAAAAAGGCAACGGGGGTGACCGCAACGGGGGTGACCGCAACGGGGGTGACCGCAACGGGGGTGACCGCAACAGGGGTGACCGCAACAGGGTTGATGATTTCTTCTTAAATCAGCCACAGATCCCCTTGTGACAGGAGGAATGGGAGCTTGTTGTGTGCAACAGGGAGTGGCAATTGAATGCAAGCTTCACAAAAAATTAAATTGTTTCAATATTTCTAGCCTGTCTATATATGGGGAACAGGGTTGACGTGTTATGCCCAACCGGCTCAGTTTTCCACCACAAATCACCAGAAAATGGCAAAAAAAATTGTAGAACTATTCCTTTTACTCTTTGATTTGACTGTTAGATGTTCAATGTTTCTTTAAAAAATATATATTCAATGGAATAGTTTCACCGTATTAAAATGATAGGGTTGACCTTAAAATTAGCGACAGATGTAAATTAATCACTAATCACATGAAATAAATAATAATATTCTAATATTCAGAAATTACTTTGTCAAAGCAACAAAATAACTGGTGCTTTAAAATTAATGGTAAACATTTTTGGGACTAAGTGTGTTAAAATCTTCCTAGAAGTGACACAGGGTTAATGGATTCAAAATGCTGTATTTTGGAACTTTAGCAAGCTTTTATTAAAACATGTATTGAATTCTCCAGGTTGTCTATAGTAAATAGATATAACAGTGGTTCGAAAACGCAATATTCGGGCACGATTTATACTTAAAATATCAAAAGGCACTCTTTTCGTGGAACGACCCTGTTATTGTAGAGTTATGAAGGCATTTCTGCTGCATTCTGTGTCCTTCATTTGGTGTAAAGATTTTTTTTTTCCTGTACCACACCAGTGTATCCACTCTTTTCATTTAGCAGCGTTAGCCCACCGCTGCTAAATTGTTGCCACCCATGCAAAAAATATTTATTTCTGCCGAGACATGCTTTTAAATGGATAGTCGTTGGCTCAATGACTGGAAGTCTATGGGAACAGCTAGCATGTCATTGCGCTTACGCTATGTAGCAATGCATCCCTCCCCCCTCACTCTTCCCTTGCCGTTACTGCAAAAAAAATAAAAAATCATAGGAGAAACACTACACATACAAAGATTTAATTTTGGAGACATACCTTGGCAATGACCTCAACTGTGTGTGTGTTAGTGATGTACAGATCAGCTGTTTGTTCATCCGTACCAACCCGCAATTGCTAATAACCTATCCACAACTGCCCGACAATGTGAAAATCTGAGGCCCCTGACTCTAAGCAGCTAATATAGAAAATAGATGTACTGTGTGCTACAGTCAGAGACAGCAGAAATATTTTTGGGGCAGGGGGTGCAGGATTGTTTTGGTAGGCTATTTGTTAGTCAACTTGACTATAATTAGATACATGCAGCTTCTCTTCTGTTATTATACTCTATATTGGCCTAGAAGACTGGAAAACCCCTTGCTCACCAAAATAATATCATAAATTGGTAAAATTAATGCTTCAATCTAGTTGACATCAGTAAAGTTTTCATTTCTGCTTCTTTCGCGGAGCAAAGACATTAAGAAATCATAGGCCCCAGGGCTTTGTTTTTTTAATATCATTATTTTTGAATTTCATGCAATTCTGTGTCATTTACATGATAGAAGACATTAGCTGAATCTTTTTTAATACCACAGAAATGACCGAAATTAGTGGTTACTCTGACACTGACAAACTGAAATGAATCTGGTCTTGAATTCAAACAAACAATAGCCCAGGCCAATGAAGCGACACACTGATCGTACAATATTAGGAGGCAATATATATACACTGAGTGTAAAAAACATTAAGGACACCTTCCTAATATTGAGTTGCACCTCCTCTTTTGCATTCAGAACAGCCTCAATTCGCCGGGGCATGGACTCTACAAGGTGTTGAAAGCGCTCCACAAGGATGCTGGCCCATGTTGACTCCAATGCTTCCCACAGTTGTGTCAAGTTGGCTGGATGTATTGTGGGTTGTAGACCATTCTTGATACACACGAGGAAACTGTTGAAAGTGAAAACCCCAGCAGCATTGCAGTTCTTGAAACAAACCCGTACAAACAAAGCCTGGCACCTACTACCATACACCGTTTAAATCTTTTGTCTTGCCATTCACCCTCTGAATGGCACACATATGCAATACATGTCTCAATTGTCCCAAGGTTTAAAAATGTGATATCAATAAGGGATCATAGCTTTCACCGAGATTCACCTGGTCAGTTTATGTCATGGAAAGAGCACGTCCTTAATGTTTTGTACACTCAGTGTATATCATAAGCTACAGTAGGCTACTAAATACAATTTCCAGTGGCACACTGACTCACCTAATGATGAAGATGAAGCCATGCCCTATTCACACTGGACTAGTATTACTAGAGAATGTTGGCTATGTAATTATAACCCCAGAATGCCGCTATTCCAGAGTAGGATTCGGACGGGATTAGTTTTTTTCCAAACAATTTTTTTCCCTTCTCAATAAATTGACAGTTATGACAAAAGACTGGAGGTTTTTATTCTAAGATATTTCAACATGTCTATCTTTGGTATAGTGTTGCCATAATATTTGAATTGAGGAAGTGTCATCATAATCATTATTTTAGCGATCTGCAGTAGAATACTTCCTAAATGTCCCCCAGCCTGCAGATGTAAGTTAAACAGTGTATTTGCACATGAGATGCATTTTTAGGCTATGGATGACAAAGTTAACTTGTCATTTCTAAAAGTTTAGTTCAGTTAATGCTGCTTTGTGATCTATTAATGACACGTGCTGCATTAAATATGCACAATCTTTTTTTTATACACTACATGGCCAAAAGAATGTGGACACCCCTTCAAGTTAGTGCTGACAGGTGTATAAAATCGAGCACACCACCATGCAATCTCCATAGACAAATATTGGCAGTAGAAAAGCCCATATTGAAGAGCTCAGTGACTTTCAACGAAGCACCGTCATAGGATGCCATCTTTCCAACAGCTCGTCAAATTCCGCCCTGCTAGCTTCACCCGGGAGCCAGCTGCATCAATGTGTTGGAGGAAACACCATACAGCTGGCAACTGAAGACAGCATGCATGCGCCCGGCCGCCACAAGGACTCGCTAGAGCGTGATAGGACAAGGGCATCCCAGCCGGCCAAACCCTCCCCTAACCCGGGCGACGCAAGGCCAATTGTGCGCCGCCTCATGGGTCTCCCGGCCGCTGCCGGCTGCGACACAGCCCGGGATCGAACCTGGATCTGTAGTGATACCTCTAGCACTGCGATGCAGTGCCTTAGACCGCTGTGCGGGAGGCGTAAGTGCTGTTATCGTGAAGTGGAAACGTCTAGGAGCAACAACGGCGTAGCTGCGAAGTGGTTGGCCGCACAAGCTCACAGAACTGGACTGCTGAAGCTTGTAATGCATAAAAAACGTCTGTCCTCGGTTGCAACACTCACTACCAAGTTGCAAACTGCCTCTGGAAGCAACATCAGCACAAGAACTGTTTGTCGACAGGCTCATAAAATGGGTGACCATGGCCGAGCAGCCGCACACAAGCCTAAGATCACCATGTGCAATGCCAAGCGTCGGCTGGAGTGGTGTAAACCTCGCTGCCATTGGACACCGGAGCAGTGGAAACGCGTTCTCTGGAGTGATGAATCACGCTTCTCCATCTGGCAGTTCAACAGACATATCTGGGTTTAGAGGATGCCAGGAGGATGCCAGGAGAAGGCTACCTGCCCAAATACATAGTGTCAACTGTATAGTTTGGTGGAGGAGCAATAATGGTTTGGGGCTGTTACAATATACAATGACATTCTAGGCAATTCTGTGCTTCCAACTTTGTGGCAACAGTTTGGGGAAGGCCCTTTCCTGTTTCAGCATGACAATGCCCCCGTGCACAAAGCAAAGTCCATATAGAAATGGTTTGTTGAGATTGGTTTGGAAGAACTTGACTGGCCTGCACAGAGCCCTGACCTTAAACCCATCAAACACCTTTGGGATGAATTGGAACGCCGACTGGGAGCCAGACCTAATCGCCCAACATCAGTTCCCGACCTCACTAATGCTCTTGTGGCTGACTGGAAGCAAGAAATGTTCCAACATCTACTGGAAAGCCTTCCCAGAAAAGTGGAGGCTGTTATAGCAGTAAAGGGGGGAACAACTCTATATTAATGCCGATGATTTTAGAATGAGATGTTCGACGAGCAGGTGTCCACGTGCTATTGACCATGTAGTGAATATTTTCAGTTACCCAATCAAGGTGGGGTCCCCCAGTTACCCACGTGATCCCCCTACCTCCTCTACTCCACCATCTGATGTTTAGCAGAGCGACAGCAGGTAGCAGCAGGCTGCCTACACTCATTGAGAGTCTTCCTGTGGTTGGCTGTTGCAGTGAAAAAAATCTAAAATATATGTATAATACAGTATATACTGTATATATAATATATACAGTACCAGTCAAAAGTTTGGACACCTCAATGGTTTTTCTTTATTTTTAATACTTACATTATACATTGTAGAATAATATTGAAGACATCAAAGCTATGAAATAACGTGTATGGAGTCATGTACTGTAGAAACCAAAAAAAGTGTTTAACAATTCAAAATATATTTATATTTGAGATTTTTCAAAATAGCCATCCTTTGCCTTGATAACAGCTTTGCACACTCTTGGCATGCTCTCAACCAGCTTCATGAGGTAGTCACCTGGAATGCATTTCAATTAACAGGTCGCCTTGTTAAAAGTTAATTTGTTGAATTTCTTTCCTTCTTAATGGGTTTGAGCCAATCAGTTGTGTTGTGACAAGGTAGGGGTGGTATACAGAAGATAGCCCTATTTGGTAAAAGACCAGGTCCATGTTAGGGCAAGAACAGCTCAAATAAGCAAAGAGAAATGACAGTTCATCATTACTTTAAGACATGAATTTCAAGAACTTTGAAAGTTTCTTCAAGTGCAGTCGCAAGTGCCTTCATGGTCGAATTGTTTCAAAGAAACCACTATTAAAGGATACCAATAAGAGACTTGCTTGGGCCAAGAAATACGAGCAATGGACATTAGACCAGTAGAAATATGTCCTTTTCGTCTGATGAGTCCAAATGTAAGATTTTTAGTTCCAACCGTCGTGTCTTTGTGAGATGCAGGGTAGGTGAACGGATGATCTATGCATGTGTGGTTCCCATCGTGAAGCATGGAGGAGGAGGTGTGATGGTGCTTTGCTGGTGACAATGTCAGTGACTTTAGAATTCACGGCACACTTAACCAGCATGGCTACCATAGCATTCTCCAGCGATATGCCATCCCATCTAGTTTGCGCTTAGTGGGACTATCATTTGTTTTTCAACAGGACAATGAACCAAAACACACCCTCAGGCTGTGTAAGGGCTATTTGACCATGGAGAGTGATGGAGTGCTGCATATTATGACCTGGCCTCCAAAATCACCCAACCTCAACCCAATTGATATGGTTTGGGATGAGTTGGACCGCAGAGTGAAGGAAACACAGCCAACAAGTGCTCAGCATGTGTGGGAACTCCTTCAAGACTGTTGGAAAAACATTCCAGGTGAAGCTGGTTGAGAGAATGCTAAGAGTATGCAAAGCTGTGATCAAGGCAAGGGGTGGCTACTTTGAAGAATCTAAAGTATATTTTGATTTGTTTAACTGTTTTTTGGTTACTACATGATTCCATATGTGTTATTTCATAGTTTTGATGTCTTCACTATTAGTCTACAATGTAGAAAATAAAGAAAAACCTTGAATGAGTAGGTGTGTCCAAACTTTTCACAGGTACTGTATATAGAAAATATATATACAGTTGAAGTCGGAAGTTTACATACACCGTAGCCAAATACATTTAAACTCAGTTTCACAGTTCCTGGCATTTTATCCTAGTAAAGATTCCCAATCTTCGGTCACTTTATTTTAAGAATGTGAAATGTCAGAATAATAGCAGAGAGAATTATTTATTTCAACTTGTATTTCTTTCATCACATTCCCTGTGGGTCACTCAATTAGTATTAGGTAGCATTGCCTTTAAATTGTCTAACTTGGGTCAAACGTTTCGGGTATCCTTCCACAAGCTTCCCACAATAAGTTGGGTGTGTTTTGGCCCATTCCTCCTGACAGAGCTAGTGTAACTAAGTCAGGTTTGTAAGCCTCCTTGCTCACACATGCTTTTTCAGTTCTGCCCACAAATGTTCTATAGGTTTGAGGTCAGGGCTTAGTGATGGCCACTCCAATACCTTGACTTTGTTGTCCTTAAGCCATTTTGCCACAACTTTGGAAGTATGCTTGGGCTTTGACTTCCTGACTGATGTCTTGTGATGTTGCTTCAATATATCCACATATTTTTCTTTCCTCAAAATGCCATCTATTTTGTGAAGTGCACCAGACCCTCCCGCAGCAATGCACCAACACAACATGATACTGTCACGCCCGTGATTCACGGTTGGGATGGTGTTCTTTGGCTTGTAAGCGTCCCCCTTTTTCCTCCAAACATAACGATGGTCATTATGGCCAAACAGTTATATTTTTGTTTCATCAGACCAGAGGACATATCTCCAAAAAGTACGATCTTTGTCCCCATGTGCAGTTACAAACCGTAGTCTGGCTTGTTTTGTAGAGGTTTTGGAGCAGTGGCTTCTTCCTTGCTGAGCGGCCTTTCAGGTTAGGTTGTCGACATAGGACTCGTTTTACTGTGGACATAGATACTTTTGTGCCTGTTTCCTCCAGCATCTTTTTGTGGAGTGGTTGAAAAAGTAGTTTTAATGACTCCAACCTAAGTGCATGTAAATTTCCGACTTCAACTTTATATTTAAACTCAGCAAAAAAATAAATATCCCTTTTTCAGGACCCTGTCTTTCAAATATAATTAGTTAAAAATCTAAATAACTTCACAAATCTTCATTGTAAAGGGTTTACACACTGTTTCCCATGCTTTTTCAGTGAACCATAAACAATTAATGAACATGTACCTGTGGAACAGTCGTTAAGACACTAACCGCTTACAGACGGTAGGCAATTTTTATTTTATTTTTCCGTTATTTTTACCAGGTAATTTGACTGAAAACAATTTCTCATTTACAGCAACAACCTGGGGAATAGTTACAGGGGAGAGGAGGGGGAAGAATGAGCCAATCGTAAACTAGGGATTATTAGGAGACCGTGATGGTTTGAGAACCAGATTGGGAATTTAGATAGGACACCGGGGTTAACACCCCTACTCTTACGATTAAGTGCCATGGGATCTTTAATGACCTCAGAGAGTCAGGACACCTGTTTAACGTCCCATCCGAAAGATGGCACCCTACACAGAGCAGTGTCCCCAATCACTGCCCTTAATTAAGGTCACAGTTATGAAAATATAGGACACGAAAGAGGCCTTTCTACTCACTCTGAAAAAAACAAAAGTAAGATTACAAAAGTAAGGGCTAGGGCCATTCCCCCCCAGAAATGTCTGGGAACTTGGTGGAAGAGTGGGGTAACATCTCACAGCAAGCACTGGCGAATCTGGTGCAGTCCATGAGGAGGAGATGCACTGCATTACTTAATACAGCTGTTACTTTTGATTTTGATCCCCCCTTTGTTCAGGGACACATTATTCAATTTCTGTTAGTCACATGTCTGTGGAACTTGTTCAGTTCATGTCTCAGTTGTTGAATCTTGTTATGTTCATACAAATATTTACACATGTTAAGTTTGCTGAGTTTATTTATTTTGCTGCCTCTTGGGCCCCCCTCGGGCCTAGGCCCAGGGGCTTCGGCCTTGGTAAGCCCCTGCATTAATCCGGTCCTGGGACCCGATAGAAAATGCAAGAAACTAGACAACAACAACAAAAATGGAAAGAGTTTTGGTGCAAAATGTCATGTGGTTGAAATACTATCCGTTTTTATGATGCTGATTAAGATAACAACACTTCTACAGATGGTATCTAACTGCGCATTCGCATTCTCTCAAAATGTTGAAAGAAATCATATTTCTCCACTCCTCTTCCCGAGTTGAAAATTTGGTGAAGAAATCCTTAATTCTGCAGGAGTTATTATTATGGTTATGTGAGAGGTTATAGACCTACAGTAAGTGTCCAGATTTAAGTTTCCATTTAACCCATCTGAACATTAGACTACAGTTCCCTTGACGTGCCATAGGCCTACTTGAAGTCCCCTCTTGTGACTGTCAAATTTATATAGCACCTCAAAATCATCACAAGACATTGTCCTTTCTGCCTCCAATAGAAAGATTTTTATGCCCACTCCCAAAGCATTTGGCAATTGGCATGTAGGCTTTTTGGCGAGCGTACAGTTTGGCCCTAAAGCTTGGGCTTATACACTCATGCCAGATAGCCTAAAATAATGAAATTACAACCTCAATGTAGCATATATATATATATATATAAATAAATATAAATATATATAAATATAAATTGCACAAAAATGTTACATTTATGGATGTTTGAAGGCAGTGGTTCCCAACCTGTCATTTAATTGTTTTAAAGAACTTAGTCCAGTTTTAAACTTGCTCTTGAAAGATGTAATAGTAGAATGCACAAGGTGCAATTTTGAAATTGGGTAGTGCATCATCTGTTCCTCCAATCACATGAATACACATTATACATGGCAAAATGTATAGAATTGCAAGAAAATTTGCTTTAAAATGCAACATTTTCTTTCCACCCTATGACAAAATGTGTGGAGTTGCAGGAAATAAGCTTTAAACTTGCTCAATTCTCTCAACCAACAAGAGGGGTGTGAACAGTTTGTATCATGAACAGTGCTTGTGCCCATAGAAGTAGATGTGGTGCATGTGATGCTCCCCAATGCTGGGAGGGGGGCCCCCGAGTGAAAACGTTTGGGAATCCCTGTTTTAAGGTATTGTTTGTTTTCTGTGTTGAAGCCATTTGCCTTCATCTTGGCACTCCGCCATCATTTTTTTGCCACATTTATATTATTACAGACACCTTAATGCATACTTTTAAATTATATTGTGAGCTAAACATACAAATAAAAAATGTCTTTTTTTTTTTTTACATTTTTGTTAGATGACTAATGTTTCTGTCCCCACTACATAAAAACAAACAAAATAGTTAAATACATATAATTTTGTCCTTGAAACATTTTATTGAAATACTGTAGAATTCCATTAATTCCTATGGAGGACTGCTCCTACTGGGAGCCGACATGTGGCTTCAAAGCCTCTCAATGGGCAAAACATAGCATCAGCAATCCAGGGTTTATATACATAATTGACCTTAACGATACATCCCAAACTGTAGTTGATGCAGTACAATTCAATTGTGTTCTTCATCCATTTGTTTTCTCCATCCATCAGCTCACTCTGCTACAGTGGAACATGGGAATGAATGGCCCCAAAAGCATCAAGATCAGCAAAATCCACCCCAAACAAAAGAGCTTTATAAGTGCCACTCTGTGGTACTGTTGCCCTGTTTATGTCTCTGTCCCAAATGGCACCCTATTCCCTACACAGTGCAATACTTTTGACCAGAAACCATACGGAATAGGGTGCTCTTTGGGACATGGAGGCCTATAACTGACCTCCATGCTGTAGGCAGCAGTAATCTGTGCTCGGGCTGCAGCCACAAGGGGATTGCTAAGCCTTTGACTTTAAACTGTTTGGGGCAGCAGATAAAGCTAAATATTTTCTGAGGCTGTTGTTACCAACAACACAAGTGCCATCAGGTTATTAGAGTTACACAGATGGCAAATTGTGTGACTATTATGGGGTTGTCAGGAAATAGGATGACCTTATAGGCCCCTACAGTGTATTTTCATTGACTTGTCAATCCCTCCCTACAAATGTTGATATATTTCAATGCCTTTCTGCTCACTTATTTATGCCTTCACCAACCTTAACTTCAGGGCTCTACGCAGGGCCGGATTAAGAAATCATAGCCACCACCCAAGGCATACAAAGTATATGTTATGGTGTGGGGTAAAGTTTTCTGCCATGGTTTAGGTCCACCTGTAGAATCTATGCCAAGGCGTAATGAAGCTGTTCTGGCAACTATACAGTATATACAGTGCCATCGGAAAGTATTCAGAACCCTTGACTTATCCCACATTTTGTTACATTACAGCCTTGTTCCAAAATTGATTGTATTTAATTATATACATATCACATTTACATAAGTATTCAGACCCTTTACTCAGTACTTTGTTGAAGCACCTATGGCAGCGATTACAGCATCGAGACGTCTTGGGTATGACACTACAAGCATGGCACACCTATTTGGGGAGTTTCTCCCATTCTTCTCTGCAGATCCTCTCAAGCTCTGTCAGATTGGATGGGGAGCATCACTGCACAGCTACCATAAGGAGTGGCTTCCGTCTGGCCACTCTACCATAAAGGCCTGATTGGTGGAGTGCTGCAGAGATGATTGTCCTTCTGACAGTTTTTAACATCTCCACAGAGGAACTCTGGAGCTCTGGCAGAGTGATCATCGGGCTCTTGGTCACCTCCCTGACCAAGGCCCTTCTCCCCTGATTGCTCAGTTTGGCCGGGCGGCCAGCTCTAGGAAGAGCTTTGGTGGTTCCAAACTTTTTCCATTTAAGAATAATGGAGGGCTACTGTGTTCTTAGGGACTTTCAATGCTGCAGACATTTTCTGGTACCCTTCCCCAGAACTGTGCTTTGTCACAATCCTGTCTCAGAGATCTACGGACAATTCCTTTGACCTCATGGGTTGGTTTTTGCTCTGACATGCACTGTCAACTGTGGGACCTAATATAGACAGGGGTGTTCCTTTCCAAACCATGTCCAATTAATTGAATTTACCACAGGTGGACTCCAATCAAGTTGTAGAAACATCTCAAGGATGATTAATGGAATCAGGATGCACCTCATAGTAAAGGGTCTGAATACTTATGTAAAAGAGGTATTTCTGTTTATCATTTTTAATACATTTGCTAAAATAAGAAAAGACAGTTTTCGCTTTGTCATTATGGGGCATTGTGTGTAGATTTCTGAGAATGTTTTATTGTTTTAATCCATTTTAGAATAAGGCTGTAATGTAAAAATAGAAGTTGAAAAAAATCAAGGGATCTGAATACTTTCCAAAGGCACTGTATTTCCTTCGTATAATTTGTATATATATTTTTTTATATGTGATTTTTGTATGCCTCTTGGCAGCGCCGGTAAACCCCTGCATTAATCTGGCCTTGGCTCTATGCTGACATTTTTTTTTACAAGTAGCACGTGAGCTCCTAAATTGAAAAAATGTAGAAGCGCATAAAGAAATGTAGGAACACAATTAAACATAGAGGTATTAATGATAAGAATTGCCAGCAATAACAAAATACAGGGTTAAGGAGTAGCAGAAAAAAAGTATTTTTAAGATTGAGATATAACCTACATTGGGCCTAAATGAATCCGATCATGAATCTGTGCTCAGTGTATTCTCTATGGCACTCAGAGGATGCTGTACAGCGAAGTAATCATTACATCTGGGTGAATTATTGAGTTTTTGTTTTACTTGGTGTTAATGGATGAGGCCTGAGTATTTTTCCTGTTGGCTAATAAGAACTCAATAATAACTGAAGTTTGTATGCCATGATGTTCACTGCCTCTGTATTTCCACTGGTTATAATGTCAGCCAATGGCCTTATCAGTTACTTTTTGCTTACCTTTTTGTCACTTGAGTGTGTTTCAGATTAGGACCTGTCTTATGACAGATACACTGAGTCAGCCAGTATTCATTGGATCTTGATGGTCATAACAGGATGCCCAGATTTACATAAAAGTTTGAAGTCCATTCCCATCCCAAAGTCTTGTGTATTCCCAAGGGCTTTGAAATGAAAAGCTCAGCAACAACACAAATGTGTGTGTAAAGGGCGTCACGCTGCATGCTTAGCGCGTACCACTTCCTCCGGATTCGGCCCATACCTGGCACAAACTCGGGACCTCTACTTTGCCAGCGCAAGTAACCGCCCTCCTGAAGCATCTTACAAGTCTGTACCACGTGAAAAGCTAGCTATTCACTGGCGCAAGTGGGGACACTGCAGTCTGAGGAGTAAGTTTTACACATTCCCATGTGTTGAACGTGTGGCAGTAAAAACTAAATAGCTGAAATGTCTTGAGTCAATATGACCTCTTGTACACCAGATGCATCAAACTCCGCGTTCCAGCGGAAGTCATTCATTGTCAATGGAGCAGTCCGCAACGCTACTTTGGGGGTTGCTGCACTCGTCAGCAGTGCTTTCTGTGTAGCGCATACGTTCAATATTTTCAACGCGTGCGTTGCTTTACCGTGCGGTGGGACAAACGTAAGTACACACAGACTCAAATTATACTGAACAAAAATATAAACGCAACATGTAGTGTTGGTCCCATGTTTCATGAGCTGAAATAAAAGATCCCCAAAAATGTCGATATGCACGAAAAGTATAAGCTATATATTCTTGCTAACATGTTTAAGGTATTAAACCCCAACATCCAAGAGATTGATCTATGTGAACTGTGGCGATAAACATCCAACTGAAATAATTCACCTGTTATACCCTCAACTCATATTTAAGAATTTACTTTGTTATTGTAAACTTTTCTTTAAAGGTGCTACACATTAGTTTTTTTTGCATTGTAATTTCAAAAACATTTCAGAATATATCTGCAGTCATAGTGAATTCGTTGTTTCACAGTATTACTTATCCACCAGTGTGGATTGGTTGTGATATTCGCCAATTTGTTTCTGTTGTCAAAATGGGATAGCTGTTCTGACTTTGTGGCTGGGTTATGCAGTGGAAATCGCTCAGTCAATTCCTGGTTGTTAAAATTCTACACTGTTTGCTCAAACAAGCAATGAATAGTGTATGGAATCATTGTACCATATAAATCGCTGTGATACTTTCGGACCAAAAGTAAAAGGCTCAAGCGCGAGTCTCCGCCATGTTATGGAGAAATGGGATGCGGGGGAGGGCGAAGATTTGTTTTGAATGACTTGCGCTTGAGCCTTTTACTTTCGGTTTTGGTCCAACAGCTTTATTTTTTGCTATTGAAAAGATATGTCGCATCATTTAGACAACATATGCCGTTTACTTAGATAACTAGTAAGTTAAATTTAGGGGTCGCATTAACGCAGAATTCTTCGTTTTACACGCAAGATGAGAATTCACCAATGGCGTTCAATTAGCAGACAGCACTCTGACTGATGTGTGGTTACTTTTATCCTTTTTATCCTACTTTTCTTGGTGTAGTCAACCTACTTTTCTCCGGTAAAATTAACTTGAAGAAAAACATTAGGAAATGTAGCTGGCTACATTATTTCTGTGATAAACAGATGATGGCCATGCAGCTTTTTTGCAAAGAAGACGTTGCTTTTTCATTGTAAGTTCATCATGTGACAGGTGAAGTGAAGAACGCAATCTGTTTTACATGTTGCGTTTATATTTTTGTTCAGTGGGGATAATTAAGTATGCCTAACTGTTGTCTGGGAAGGTTGACAGGTTGTATCATGTCTTACTCTTCACATAAGAGACCCATAAAGAATTAGAAATACTAAAACAGAAAATCCATGACTTTGAACACTTTGAAGCTTGTATATGACATAATTACCACCTTCTCTGAAGAGATTTCTGCCCTGAAATCCAAACAATGTGTTGAGCAAGGTGAAATTGTGGGGGAAATTATTGCTTGGCAAAATTAAGAAAGAGGAGGAGGAACGGTACCATCCACAGCATTAAAATCCCCAGATGGTAGCCTAACAATGGAGCCTTCTAACTTTTATAACATTTTATCACAAACTCTTATCAACCTGAAAGAAAAGTTAATAGAAAGATAGACAATTTCCTTAATAAGGCCAACGTACCAATTTATAAGTGTACGAGAGAACATTTATATGGATAGAAATGTGCAATGTCCCCGACAAAAAAAAAATTCTTTGTAGACCGAAAGTCGTCTGTTCTTGCAACCAACTGATTGCTCAGAATTTTTAAATGTGCATTTTTCCATATGTCACAGCTGAGCTTTCACAGGTGTGCCCCATCAGTACTGACGACCCTTCCAGTTCCGCCCACCAATCTCCTGCAGGAAGTAAGCACAGCAAAACCCAATAGACAGAGCAGGGAGGGGCCGTCACAACACACCATATGTGTTTGAATAAAACCTATATGCATTGAGCTTGTCTGATGCTTTAAGCTTACGGTTTGATGCCTCAAGAGGGCGCCAGAGATAACCAGAAGACCCAACTATTCTCATCCCACTCCTGCTAGCTTTCGCAGATTCTGCCATTAGCCTACTCTCCTGAAGTTGCCGGTAATAGGCTACACGAGGAGTCGGCAACCTTTCTTATGTGGAATGTCAATTTATCTTGCCATTTCTACCAATCTGCATGCCAGTTATGGTTTTCTATGCACATTTTTGTGAAACAGTTTCATTTAATTTATATTAACATCTTCATATCTCAAAATGATTGTCATGTGGTTAAGCAAAATTATGATTAGTTATGAAAATGATACGAACCTAAAAAGTAATTCTATTGCCATTGCCAACTACATAAGCCAACAAATAAAAACATTGCAGCCTGCAAGTAGAAAATATCCTGATAAAAATAAATATCCTATAAATCACACATGGCCTGTCTGCATACAAATTTCAAACATTGTATTAACTATTAACTTGGGTTCTGCTCAAGAAGTTTTCTGCTCCAATGAGCTCGGGACAGACACAGCTGTAGGCTATTTGCGCAAGTGATAAGAAGCAGTGCTTGAATTGGGCAGGAGCTCACCAGAGCTGAGTACCGACACCTCAAATGTCCTACTGCTTGAGCTCTTGTTCCTCTTATACAATATTATTTCAAAAGTATTGTGGAGCTCCTGCACCTAAATATAAACTACTAGCACCCAAAATTAGTACCGGAACCTATTTCAGTCCAAGTCGAGCACTGATAAGAAGACCATTTTATAATGTTTCCACTGGATCAGAGCATGACATTTTCCCCTTTTTAAACTGAGTGGTTATCGAAAGGGAGAGAGCTTGAAAGATTTTTCAATTACATTGAGGATCAATTGGAATTCTCAACGGATGTAAAAACAGAATTTGTTTGCTTGCTGTTTGAGATGAAGAAAACATTCCTTTGAGAAGCTCCACATGTCATTAGTGGGCTCCCAAGTGGCAAGGGGACCACGACTGTAAAGCTCCCGAGTGGCACAGCAGTCTAAGGCACTGCATCTCAGTGCTAGAGGCGTCACTACAGATCTTGGTTAGATTTATAGGCTGTATCACAACCAGTCGTGATTGGGAGTTCCATAGGGCGGCGCACAATTGGCCCAGCGTCGTCCGGGTTGGGGTTTGGCCAGGGTAGGCCGTCATTGTAAATAAGAATTTGTTGTTAACTGACTTGCCTAGTTAAATAAAATAAATACAAATAGTGGTGGTGCGTTAAGCTAATCAGAAATACTATCAGATCCCCAAATGGGTACATTTATATGCCTATATTTGTGCGCAGGCCAGGTAGACTATATGCCTACTTCTATGCGCATGCATCATCACTTAAGATTGACAGGAGTGTTCCAAACAAAAGACAATGACTAAATTGACAGAACTCATAAATATAATTAAGTAAACCAGAATTTGTTTCTCACAAGTGTAGCATAGCAATAAAAAAACTACCATAGAGGCTCAGAATAAATTAGAGGAAAAACTAAAGTAAGTGGAGGAACTTTTTCAAGAAAGATCAAGTGTAATATCTAATAATAATAATAATAATAATAAAGCAAACTGGATGGAATATGGGGAAAAATGCACAATTATTTTTTATTCTTCAACATAAATGTTACCAAATATAATTTCCTGAAACTTGTTACAAATGATGATTCACCAAATTATATTTTGAAAGAGGAAGCAAAGTAGTTTAAGCATATGTTTTTGTTTCAGTCTCCTCTAACCTAAGCTAATCATATGGATTTTTTTTCTATTAATAATGTAAAATGAACAGTCATACAGAAAGAGTCATGTGAAGGTGAAATTACAGAAGAGGAACTTCTTGATGCGATTAAAGCCTTTTAAGTCCGGGAAAACTGAAGGGCTGGATGGCATACCAGTTGAGGTATACCAAACTTTTTTGATATACTCAGATAACTGTTAGTAGCGTGTTTTAACCACTCCTGTGTAAATGGTAGATTATCAGACACTCAACAAGAAGGTCTGATTTCATTTTTACTGAAACAGGATACAAGTGGGAAATATAAAGATCCAGTACATTTAAAACATTGGAGGGCCCTTACACTTCTGTGTTGTGATGCTAAAATTCTAGCTAAATGTATAACGCATTGAATTAAAAAGGATTGTCGGACATTATTCATTCTAATCAGACAGTTTTCATTTTTTACATGGACGATACATTGGAGATAATATAAGGCAAGTACTGGAAACAATAGAACACTATGACAAATCTAGAAAACCATTCCTGCTCTTCATAACGTCCGGAGTTTATATATAAATACTTGTAACATTTAAATTTTGGAGAATCTCTTATAAAATGTTTTAAAATCATTTATAGTAACCCGAGGTGTAAAATAGCAGATAATGGATACTTAATTTTAACTGTCAAGAGGAGTAAAACAAGGTTGTCCACTATCGGCATATCTATGTATTATGACCATCGAAATGTTAGCTATTAAAATCAGATCCAACAATAATATCAAGGGATTAGAAATACAGGAGTGGTATACTTTTTAAAAACAGTTTAAAAACAAAGATGTCATGGTACGCTGATGGTTCATGTTTTCCTTAAATCCAGAACTTGGATCCCTCCACAGCCTCATAGAGGATCTAGATAATTTTTTGAACTTCTCTGGATTATAAACAAATTATGATAAGTGTACTATATTACGTATTGGATCACTAAAAAATACAACTTTTACATTACCATGTAGTTTACCAATAAAATGTTCTGATGGTGATGTGGATTTACTCGGTGTATATATATCCCAAAAGAAAGAAATGATCTCACTCCAATAAATTTGAATAGATATTTAGCATAAATAGATAAGATCTTGCTACCTTGGAAAGGTAAATACCTTCTATTTGTGGAAAAAATCACTCTGATGAACTGTTCAGTCATATCCCAGTTTACCTACTTGCTTATGGTCTTGCCTACACCTAGCGAACAGTTTTTTCTATATTATATGAGAAAAAATATTCAATTTTATTTGGAACAGCAAGCCAGACACATTTAAAAGGGCCTATTTATATAATGAATATGAATTCGGAGGGCAGAAATAATTACATATTAAAGCATTAGACCTCTCACTAAAGGCTTCAGTCATTAAAAAAAATTTAAATCCAAATGGGTTCTCTAGAAAATTAGTAAGAATGTCTCACCCTATGTTCAAAAAAGGCCTTGTCCCTTTATTCAGATTACAACCTCTCACTTTCAGTTATTTGAAAAGGAAATAATATTTTTAAACAAGCCATAGAAAGTTGGTTGCAATTTCTATTTAATCCACCAGAAAAGAAAGAACAAATAATACAATAAATATTTGTGGTTAAACTCAAATATACTAATTGATTTAAAAAAACAATAAAAAAAGGAATATAATAATCTTTGTAAATTATATCATAAATACGACTGGTGGAGTTATGTCATACATGCAGCTAACTAAAAAATATGGAAATGTCTGCTCTACCCAAAATTACAACCAATTATTTGCAGCATTACCGCAAAAATGGAAGAAGAAAGTGGAAGGGGGAGAAAGTAAGGAACTTGTCTGTCGGCCCTGCATTAAAGACCATAATTGGTTAAAGAAAATTGTGATAAATTAAAAAGTATACCAGTTTCATTTAAGAACCAAAGAATTGACAGCCGTGCCATATAGATTGCTAAATAGTTGGGAAGAGATTTTTGATGTACCGACTCCATGGCCCATGGTTTATGAACTGATACGCAAAACAACGCCGGATTCAAAACTTTGAATTGTTCAATTTAAAATTATTATACAGAATTCTTGCAAGCAATTTGTTATTTATATGGGGGATACAACCTTCCCACCTCTGCAGATTTTGCTGCGAAGAGGCAGAATCATTAGATCATTTGTTTTGGTACTGTCCATATGTAGCCTGTTTTTGATCACAAGTTCAGGAATGGCTGAAGAATTGCAATATTTACCTGGAGCCAACCCTGCAGATAGCACTACTGGGTGATCTGAAAAGTCATAGTCAATTGATCAATAATAGTATAATACTTTTAGCAAAACCATTTTTTAATTTACAGTTTCTAGAAACTATGAGAATAGAAAGGTTCAGAACTTTTCTGAAACATCACAGCACAGTTAAAAAAGAAATGGCAAATAAAAATCCAATATCAATGGTGTTAAGAGATAGATGGGAGGGGTTGAATGGAGCTGAAGGTTGGCACTAATAACAACTAATAACAACAAGATAACTAATGTAAATCATACTGTGCCCGTAAAACATAAATACGGTAGGTTAAGAACTTTTTTAAACAGCATGAAAGATATGGCAAATAGAAATAAAAAATATAGTTAAATCCAAACAAAATAAAACTATTGCAAATAGACTTGTGTCCATAAAATGTATATAGTATGTATGTATGCTGATATATCCTCAAAAAAATGATCACACAATGAAGTTATGAATCAATGAATGTGTACAAATTGGCGGGAGAAAGTAGTGCATTGTGCATCTAGGCGCATGGTCAATTCAACTCTGCATTGGCCATGCAGTGATATGGCCTCAGCAGAAGTCAGTGCAAGAATGGCCTCAACAGAAGTCAGGGCATTCATACAGTACTTCTTGCACTTCATGTAGTTGTGCAGAGCTGTTGTAAAGGTAGTGAGTAGAGCTGTTATAAAGGAAAGGAAATGAGAAATACAGGTGTGCCACGTTTGTAGTGTCGTACCCAAGAAGACTCGATGCTGTAATCGCTGCCAAAGGTGCTTCAACAAAGTACTGAGTAAAGGGTCTGAATACTTATGTAAATATGATATTTAAGTTTTACATTTGGTTTTGTGTGTGTGTGTTATCCACAGGTAGACACCATGAACTACGTGGGCCAGCTGGCAGGCCAAGTGTTGGTGACAGTGAAGGAGCTGTATAAGGGCATTAACCAGGCCACACTGTCAGGCTGCATCGACGTGGTGGTGGTCAGACAGCCTGACGGGACCTTCCACTGCTCCCCCTTCCATGTACGCTTCGGAAAACTGGGAGTGCTGCGCTCCAAGGAGAAAGTGGTGAGTTTGGGGGATATTTGGGAAAGAGAGGTCAGGGTTTTTTCTGCATATTTTTTTTGTTTGCTGTGTCTGAACATAAAAAGAAAATATATACATTATTTAGAAAATTATTTTCAGGATGTAAAAACAGGTGGGCCTCTAATATTTCCAGACCAAAACCCTTGCGGTGATAGGTAGGTAGGGATGCAAAAATCTGATCATTTAGCAAAACATTTAAGATTCCTAGAATTGGAAGGGAATACGCAGGAAATACAGAATCCTTCAACCAGGATTTCTGAAAATCCTGGGAATTTTGGGAAAGTTAACGGAATTTTGTAACCCCAGTGAAAAAAATCCCAGAGCTAAACCCACCCATATTACATTTTTAGCAGAAGCTCTTATCCAGAGCAACTAGTGTCAAGTACCTTGCTCAAGTGCACATCGACAGAGTTTTCAGCTAGCCGGCTTGGGAATTCAAACCAGTGTCCTTTCAGTTCCTGGTCCAACGCTTTTAACCGCTAGGCTATGTGCTGCCTGCCCAGAATCTTTCTTACACCTTCCTGTTATATTCCGCATCATCTCTGGCAGATGGAAGGATGCTGAAAAACTTTGTCTAGGTCTGTAATGGAACCCTGTCATTCTAAACTGCCATTTGTTTTTTCGCTCTATCACATCCATTACTGACGTGTAATTAGGGCCCTTTCATGTTGCCGTGTGGAAGTGCTGCTGCCTGACACAGATCCAGGTATTAAGAAGTACTTCTGAGAGAGCAATTGAGAGTGAATGGGGGGAGGACGACCATCCCAGTTCATCATCCCCGAGACACTGGGGCTGCATCTCAAATGGCACCCGATTCCCTATTTAGTGCACTGCTTTTAACCAGGGATCTGGTCAAAAGTAGTGAACTAAATAGGTAATAGGGTGTCATTTGGGACACAGACAGGAGGAGTACCACCCCTACTGTGCCCCTACTGCTACCGCTCGCCTCAGTCACTATGGCAACGCAGTTTTAGATATTCCTCTGCATAGCGGAGGAGAGATGGCCTTGATACAGTACAGAGAGGAATGTAACGTAACAGTGTGGGAGGATTGACCCAGCATCAGGCAATGGATTTGGTGATGATGCTATCTTTTATAGGATCCTTTGAAAATTCATATAGCTACTTCACTGGTTGTATTATTGATGGACATGTATGTTTTTTAGCCTTTACATAAAACATTTAACATTTTATTCCTTTACTGAAACAGACCATTATCCCTCTGTCTGTGTCCCAAGTGGCATCCTATTTCCTACATAGTGCATTTCTTTTGAACAGAGACCTATGGTGGCGTCCACACAGGCAGCCCAATTATGATGTTTTTTCCACTAATTGTCTTTTGACCAATCACATCAGTTCTTTTCACGTCAGATGTTTTTCAGAAAAACAATCTGAATCGGGCTGCCTGTGTAAACTCAGCCTAAGACTGCAAGCAGGTAATCATCTGGCCCAGTTTGCTTTCATTAACCATATCATGGTGTTAGTCTACATACAGCACATTGTTGTTTTGTGCATGCAAGCACACAATAATAAGTATGTTGAATATTTACAGTGATCTTGCTGAAGCAAGCACACTAATACAGTACCAGTCAAAAGTTTGCACACACCTACTCATTCAAGGGTTTTTCTTATTTTTACTATTTTCCACATTGTAGAATAATAGTGAAGATATTAAAACTATGAAATAACACACATGCAATTATGTAGCAATCAAAAGAGTGTTAAACAAATCAAAATATATTTTAGACTTTAGATTCTTCAAAGTAGCCACCCTTTCCCTTGATGACTTCATGAGGAATGCTTTTTCAACAGTCTTGAAGGAGTTCCCACATATGCTGGGCACTTGTTGGCTGCTTTTCCTTCACCCTGCAGTCCAACTTATCCCAAACCATCTAATTTGGGTTGAGGTAGGGTGATTGTGGAGGCCAGGTCATCTGATGCAGCACTCCATCACTCTCCTTGGTCAAATAGCCCTTACACAACCTGGAGGTGTGTTTTGGGTCATTATCCTGTTGGAAAACAAATGATAGTCCCACTAAATGCAAACCAGATTGGATGGCGTATCACTGCAGAATTCTGTGGTTGGTTAAGTGTTAAGGCTGGTTAAGTGTGCCTTGCATTCTAAGTAAGTCACTGACAGTGTCACCAGCAAAGCACCATCACACCTCCTTCAAGGTAGGAACCACACATGTGGAGATCATCCGTTCACATACTCTACGTCTCCAAAGACACGGCAGTTGGAACTAAACATCTCAAATTTGGACTCTCAGACCAAAGGACAGATTTCTATTGGTCTAATGTCCATTGCTTGTGTTTCTTGGCCCAAGCAATTCTCTTCTTATTGGTGTCCTTTAGTAGTGGTTTCTTTGCTTGAGATGTGTCTGTTTCTTGAACCCTGTGAAGCATTTATTTGGGCTGCAATCTGAGGTGCATTTATGAGAGCGGTCCTCATGAGAGCCAGTTTCATCATAGCGCTTGATGGTTTTTCCGACTGCACTTGAAGAAACTTTAAATGTTCTTCAAATTTTCCTTTAAGACATGACTGACCTTCATGTCTTAAAGTAATGATGGACTCATTTTTCTTAGCCCTATTTGGTTTTAGACAACTCAAATAAGCAATCTTCTGTATACCATCCCTACCTTGTCACAACACAACTGATTGGCGCATTAAGAAGGAAAGAAATTCCACAAATTAACTTTTAACAAGGCACACCATAGCCCTCTGTTGTTAATTGAAATGCATTCCAGGTGACTACCTCATGAAGCTGGTTAAGAGAATGCCAAGTCTGTGCAAATCTGTCATCAAGAAAAGGGTGGCTACTTTGAAGAATCTCAAATATAAAATATATTTTTACTACATGATTCCATGTGTTATTTCATATTTTTGAAGTCTTCACTATTATTCTACAATGTAGAAAATAGTTACAAATAAATAAAAACCCTTGAATGAGTAGGTGTGTCTAAACTTTTGACTGGTACTGAACATTGTGAGTGAACTGTTTATACACTGAACAAAAATATAAACGCAACATGTAAAGTTTTGGTCCCATGTTTCATGAGCTGAAATAAAACATCCCAGAATTGTTCCGTATGCACAAAAAGTATATTTAAGTTTGGTTTCCATCCCTGTTTGTGAGCATTTCTCCTTTGCTAAGATAATTCATCCACCTGACAGGTGTGGCATATCAAGAAGCTGATTAAACATCATGATTATTACACAGGTGCACCTTGTGCTGGGGACAATAAAAGGACACTCTAAAATGTGCAGTTTTGTCACACAACACAATGCCACAAATGTCTTAAGTTTTGAGGGAGTGTGCAATTGGCATGCTGACTGCAGGATTGTCCACCGGAGCTGTTGCTAGAGAATTGAGTATTAATTTCTCTACCACAAGACGCCTCCAACATCGTTTTAGAGAATTTGACAGTGCGTCCAACTGGTCTCTCAACCGCAGACCACGTGTTTGGCGTTGTGTGGGCGAGCGGTTTTCTGATGTCAACATTGTGAACAGAGTGCCCCATGGTGGCGGTGGGGGTTATGGTATGGGTAGCCATAAGCTACAGACAGCAAACACAATTGTATTTTATCAATGGCAATTTGAATGCCCAGAAATACTGTGACGAGATCCTGAGGCCCATTGTCATGCCATTCATCCGCCGCCATCACCTCATGTTTCAAATCAAATGTTATTTGTCACATGCGCCGAATACAATACCATGAAATGCTTACTTACAAGCCCTTAACCAACAATGCAGTTCAAGAAATAGAGTTAAAAAACATTTACTAAATCAAGTTAAAAAAAAATCTAATCAATCAAAAAGTAACACAATAAATGTACATAACAATAGGCGGCTATATACAGGGGATACCTGTACTGAGTCAATGTGCGGGGGTACAGGTTTGTCAAGGCAATTTGTAAAGTGACTATGCATAGATAATAAACAGCGAGTAGCAGCAGTGTAGTTCAGCATGATAATGCACAGCCCCATGTCGCAAGGATCTATACACAATTCCTGGAAGCTGAAAATGTACCAGTTCTTCCATGGCCTGCATACTCAACAGACATGTCACCCGTTGAGCACGTTTGGGATGCTTTGGATCGCCATGTACGACAGTGTGTTCCAGTTTCACAGCACTGAAGAGGAGTGGGACAGCATTCCACAGACCACAATCAACAGCCTGATCAGATGTGTCACGCTGCATGAGGCAAATGGTGGTCACACCAGATTAATTTGTTTCAATTGACTGATTTCCTTATATGAACTCTAACTCAGTAAAATCTTTGAAATTGAGTGGGGAGGGGGAGTGCCCCATCCGTGGACAAAACTGATCCTAAATCAGCACTCCTAGTCTGAGACGCTTGATGCATATGGCCCCAATAAATGGAGTTCCTCCATAAATGGATGCCTGACCTGTCCTTTCCCTCTGCAGATTGACATTGAGATCAATGGAGAACCAGTGGAGTTGCACATGAAGCTGGGGGACAACGGAGAGGCCTTCTTTGTTCAGGAAACCGAGCAGCATAATGTGAGATTTTTTTTTTTTATCGGTTTCATGACAACCACTGTTGACACAGCTTATTACTGACGGTGTATGTGTCCCAAATGGCTCCCTATTGCCTAAAACGTGCACTTCTTTTGAGCAAAAATAGTGCACCATGTAGGGGATAGGGTGCCATTGGGGACGTAGTCTATAACGTGATCTTGTTGTGACTCGTCGTCTCTTTGTCACCCCAACCCAGGAGATAATCCCTGCCCACCTTGTGACGTCGCCCATCCCCACAGAGGAGGCTCTGGGGAGGGGCAGAGAGTCCAGAGCTGGGGAGTCGGGCCTGGAGGGTGGGCTGCAGCCGCCCCAGGGGGACTCACAAAACCCAGCTTCCTCCTCCACCCCCCTCCTTCCCCCCAGCACCACAGCAGGGAAGAAGAAAAAGAGACGTAGAAAGAAGCACAAAGCAGACCCCCGGAAGGAGGAGCAACAGGCCTCCACTGCTGGTGGTGAGGAGGTCTGTGAACTGAGCTCAGACGAGGAGCACGGTACACAAAACAACGGCAGGTAAATGGACAGTGGAGTAGGGTGAAGTTGCCCCTAGATGCTGACCCCCCCCAGCTAATGGGACAGACAGAGGGGGCTAACAGGAGCTCAATGACTCCATAGGTACACTCACGTTGGGTCTGGGTGGGTCTGTTCAGCACAGTGTGGTCAATGGAGGATATTCTTCATTCCCTCAGGGCCCCCTTGTTCTCTACAGTGAAGGACACAGTGGAACACAGGCAGCACCCCAACCTCCACTCCTTGGACAGCTACCCCTTCTCTGATGGAGACTGGTCTCCCGGCGACAGCCACAGGTATGACCCCCTCATTCAGTCGCTCAGTCAATAACTTCCTATTCAAATATTTACACAGATCATGCAAACAAGTCAGGATCATTAGGAAGATTTTTTTATTTCCTTAGGACTTAACAAAAAAGAAAACGTTGTCAATCTAAGCACACCTGATTCTAATAATTAGCTGGTTAATAAGCTGAATCAGGTTAGTTACAACTAGGGTTCGATTGAAAACTTACAGGAGGGTAGTTCTCCAGGAACACGGTTGGAGTGCACTGATCTAAAGCATGTTAATGAGCCTTTTATTTTGAAGGTTATGTCCCTGACGTCGGCTCAAGCTTCAGTTGTCTTAAAAGGCGCAAAGTCAGATGTCCAGTGTATTGCTCTATAACACGCCTTGAATTGAATCTCATTTTAGGTAGATATTAATTCAAATGGTAGCAGAACATTGATTGAATAGCCCTGTGGAGCTGTGAGTACATGTTGTGTATGTGTTGTACTGTTTTCTCGATTGTAACAGATCTCCAAGATCCCTGTCAGAGCCCATGTCTCCAAAGAGCGACTCAGAGTTGATGGTGAAGTTATCAGAGAGCATGCTCAGAGCAGAGTCACACATGCAGTGGTCCTGGGGTGAGTTCCCAGAATCCACCAGGGTAAGACCAAGATCTTTGTGTTTCAAATGGCACCACATTCCCTATATAGAGATGGAAATATGCCAAACTGATTTCATATTGACTCTTGTCCAGGTCAGTAAGAAAGAGCCCTCGGAGCTGCCTAAGACGATGACTATCACCCCGTCAGAGAGCACACACTTCAGGGTCATCCTCAGCTCAGAGGCCATGGAGGTGGAGGCTGGGGGCCTGCACACCTCTCTGGACCCAGTGTGTGGACCTGCCATCGTCAAACCAGAGCCCCGGACCCCCAAACAAAATACCCTCCTCAGCTCAAAACACCACCCACCCGACCCTCTATCTGAACTCCTTCATCCCCCTAAACCTATTCATGACCATTGCCCACCCCAACCTGAACCATGTCCCCTCAAACCAGAACCAGGTGCTCTAACGTCAGAGCCCAGTCCAGACCTCTGTATCCCGTCCAAGCCTGAACGGAGGGGCCCTTGGACTTCCACTCCTCCCAGTGTGCTTGATTCCAGCCAGAGGGACAGTGGCTCTACTGCCGGTGGGGCCAGTTGCATGGCCGGGGACCTGGGGTCCATCGGCTCCAAGACTGACTCCCCCTCCAAGAGGAGAGGTACTAATTGTGCTTTAAATAGCAACCAAAAGTATTTAAAAAACCAAATCGAAAGTATGCATAGACGGTTTATATAAATAGCTTATTGATCAAGTATAACACATGACTTAGGCCATTTATAAGGATTTTGGCTTACGGCAGCACAATGTGCCGGATGATGGCATTCCATAGCCCTCTGTTGTTAATGACAGCTAGTATGAACAAATGCTTTACATTACTTTTTTTGTCCTCTATTTGATGTTTTATGTCCCCTATATTATGTTTTATGTCCCTTATTTTAAGTACCTCATAGCTCTATCACTACAGAATGTTCTGATGGCAACAGAAAGAAAATGACTTGGTCATGAGTAAGGCCTCAGACACACCAATAGCGTGTGCTGGCCGGGTCATTCCTACCAGACCTCATAACATTTGGGGGGAAAAGTATATCAGAAAAGATATAATATATCAGAAAAAAGTTTGGCTTTCAGAAAATATTTTGGGGCAACATATTTTAGGTGCATTTTCCAACCTGTTTGGTACATAATACATAATGCATAATCCTAACAGGGTAGAGCATAAACCTAAATTAGCCATAGCTCTGTGAGTGATCAAGATTGAGCTACCATAATGGTGAGCAGGATTTCAACATCTCTATCAAACATAATAAAAATCAATTTTGTTAATTTTCTCTCTAATTTTGCCTGACAGGGTGAAAAATTATGAGTGGGACATACAGACTAACAACATGAAACATGGACAAATGGATAAAACTGAGTGTTTGTATTTATTTAGCCTTGCACCATTGTTTTCCCACCTAAGAAATTATGACTCTTGCTGAATGTGGTGTCATTGTAGGAAGGGGTTGTTTTCTTAAAGAAGAATTACAATAAACTAACAGGGTGGAAAGTGATATCAGGGACAAACAGAAAATCTAACATAAAATACAAACATCATGAAAAGAAAACATTGATGAGAGTGAATTTAACTAGGTCTATAAAACAGTGATGAAAGATTAAGTATTTTATCATTTACAATTTTATGGCTTATATTTCTTGTGGAAGTTGATGAATAATAACTGGGAACATGGCAAAAACGCCTACATTCACTGAAAAAAATGTGTTAAAAATTGATAAAATTCCCTTCCAAGATCCATATTTTGTTATTTTTAAGGTAAAGCCTTTTGGAATCCACATTTTACACTAAATAATAAATTATATTTCCTGGGGACAGAAAAGACACATCATAGTAGGAATGACCCAGCCGAGAGTACTTAGAACCTCTGAACAGAGTGCCTGCCTAAATGTGCACCAATTTTACATGTAGAATTGTGTGATAATGTTGTCAGTCAAAGCTCTACAGCTGGTGGTCCCTAAAACACAGCGCGCTGAACGATCAGCAGACAAAAAATTTGATCCACATTCGGTGCTATGTGCGCAAGCCTTAAGGGTTCAGACAGTGTTATTGACTACACCCGGAATTGGGCTGTGAATGGTTTAAGTGAATTCTGATTATTCGTCTGTGTGTGACGAAGGTGTGAGGAAGAGGAGTCAGCACCAGGGGCCTGAGGATATCTACCTGGACGACCTGAACGCTATGGAGCCTGACGTCGTCGCGCGCTACTTAGCTCCCAAGAGGTACCTCATCATGCCTTTCATCCCATGTATTGAGGCCCTATTCCCTTTATAACGCACTACTTTTGACCAGGGCCCATAGAGTTGTGTTGCAGTGACTGACCAGTCTGTGGTTGTGTGTTTTGCAGTGAGTCCGAGACCATCCCTAAGCACTGGGTGGAGGTTGGCCGGTGCGATGGGTCCCAGTCTCCCCAGTCTGTGGGCAGTGCAGCGGCCGACAGCGGGACAGAGTGTCTGTCTGACTCGGCTGGGGATCTACCAGACATCACCCTGTCTCTCTGTGGAGGGGTCGGAGAGAACTCTGAAATCTCCAAAGGTAAGGTGTCCTACTGTATGTAAGTGTTATGTTATGGTGACTAGGGGTGTGCCCTAAATTGCACCATATTTCCTATATAGTGCACTACTTTTGACCAGGCACTGTAGGGAATAGGGTGCCATTTGGGACACAACCTAGGGCTTCACTTTGATAAGTATGCAAATAACTAACTAGTACACTGCTACTCACAATGCCACAAATAATAATGTATTATATTATATGACAATAGATATGCTATAATGATGAGCAGATTAGGATACCTTCAAGATGCAAATGCTATGATACTTTTATTGCAGAGAGATTCATGGAGCACATCATCACATATCATGAATTTGCTGAAAATCCAGCAATCATTGACAATCCCAATTTGGTGGTTAGAATTTCAAACCGGTGAGTCGTTCAGCCGTCCTACTCATACTAATTCATATTCCTGCGTCATACTAATTCTTAGACTGACATTTTGAACAGAAGATCACAATTTGTAGATTTCCTTGAACTAATCACAATTATATTATTACACAGTTCCTTCAGAAAGTATTCACACCCCTTGACTTTTTCCATATTTAAAGCCTAAATTTAAAATAGATTAAATTGAGATTTTGCGTCACTCGCCAAAACACAATACCCCATAATGCCAAAGTGGAATTATGTTTTTGCAAATTAATTAAAAATTAACTGAAATGTCTAGCATATCAACCACTTTGTTATGGCAAGCCTAAATAAATTCAGGAGTAAAAATGTGCCTAACAAGTCACATAATCAAATCAAATGTATTTATATAGCACTCCTTACATCAGCTGATATATCAAAGTGCTGTACAGAAACCCAGCCTAAAACCCCAAACAGCAAGCAATGCAGGTGTAGAAGCACGGTGGCTAGGAAAAACTCCCTAGAAAGGCTAAAACCTAGGAAGAAACCTAGAGAGGAACCAGGCTATGAGGGGTGGCTAGTCCTCTTCTGGCTGTGCCGGGTGGAGATTATAACAGAACATGGCCAAGATGTTCAAATGTTCATAAATGACCAGCATGGTCAAATAATAGTAATCACAGTGAGCAGGTCAGGGTTCCATAGCCGCAGGCAGAACAGTTGAAACTGGACCAGCAGTTGGAGGTGGACTGGGGACAACAAGGAGTCATCATGCCAGGTAGTCCTGGTAGTCCTAAGGCATGGTCCTAGGGCTCAGGTCCTCCGAGAATAAGTTGCATGGACTCACTCTGTGTGCAATAACATTGTTTAACATGATTTTTGAATGACCACCTTATCGCTGCACCCCACACATAAAATTATCTGTAAGGTCCCTCAGTCAAGCAGTGAATTTCAAACACAGATTCAAGCACAAAGACCAGGGAGGTTTTCCAATGCCTCACAAAGAAGGCCAACTATTGGTAGATGGGTAAAAATATAGAAACGCAAACATTGAATATCCCTTCGAGCACGGTGAAGTTATTAATTACACTTTGGATATTGTATTAATACATACAAATGATTGTCATTTAGCAGACATACAAATGATTGTCATTTAGCAGATGCTCTTATCCAGAACATTGTCATACTTCTTTTTAC
The DNA here is from genome assembly GCF_036934945.1 of Oncorhynchus masou masou. Taxonomy (NCBI): domain Eukaryota; kingdom Metazoa; phylum Chordata; class Actinopteri; order Salmoniformes; family Salmonidae; genus Oncorhynchus; species Oncorhynchus masou. The sequence goes on from NC_088239.1 coordinate 27,783,951, forward strand.
TGGCCCCATGTGGGAATTAAACCCACAACCCTGGCGTTCTAAGCACCACGCTCTACCAACTGAGCCACAACCAGTCACTACAATACACCCAGTCACTACAAACATACAGCCGTCCTTCCTAACTCAGTTGCCGGAGAGGAAGGACACCGCTGAGGAATTTCAACAGCAGGCCAATGGTGACTTTAAAACAGTTACATAGTTTAATAGCAGTGATATGAGAGAACTGAGGAGCAACAATGTTGTGGTTACTCCACAATAGTAACCTAATTAACAGAGTGAAAAGAAGGAAGCCTGTACAGAATAAAATATTCCAAAACATGCGTCCTGTTTGCAATAAAGCACTAAAGTAAAACTGAAAAAAATGTGTCAAAGAAATTAACTTTATGTCCTGAATACAAAGTGTTTGGGGCAAATCCAACACAACACATCACTGAGTACCATTCTTCATATTTTCAAGCATGGTAGTGGCTGCATCATGTCATGCGTATCGGCAAACACTAGGGATTTTTTTTAGGATAAAAAGAAACAGATTAGTGCCAAGCACAGGCAAAATCCTTGAGGACAACCTGCTTCAGTCTGCTTTCCAACGGACACTAGGAGGAAAATTCACCATTCAACAGGACAATAACCTAAACCACAAGGCCAAATATACATTGGAGTTGCTTACTAAAACGACGTTGAATGTTTCTGAGTGGCCTACTTACAGTTTTGACTTAAATTGACTTGAAAATATATGTCGAGACTTGAAAATGACAGTCTAGCAATGATCAACAACCAACTTGACAGAGCTTGAAGAATCTTTCAAAGAATGTGTAAGTATTGTACAATCCAGATGTGCAAAGCTCTTAGACTTACTCAGAAAGACTCACAGCTATAATTGCTGCCAAAAGTGATTCTAACATGTATTGACTCAGGGGTGTGAATACTTATGTAAATGTGATATTTCTGTATCTCATTTTCAATACATTTGAAAAAAATCTAAAAACAGGTTTCCACCTCTCGAGTGGCGCAGCCGTTTCCTCTGACACATGACACATGTGTCAAGAAGCAGTGCTGCTTGGCAGAGTCGTGTTTCGGAGGACGCATGGCTCTCGACCTTCGCCTCTCCCGAGTCTGTACAGGAGTTCCAGCGTTGGGACAAGACTGTAACTACCAATTGGATATCACTAAATTCGTGACAAAATTGAGTTAAAAATAAAAAACAATCCGCTTTGTCATAGGGTATTGTGTGTAGATTAATGAGAATTCAGGCTGTAACACAGCAAAATGTCGAATTAGTCGAGGGATATGAATACTTTCTGAAGGCACTATATATATATATATATATATATATTATTTTTTATTATTATTTTTACAGATATTACAACTGGACATTGGCAGCTCCATTGATACTAAGTATGCAAGCTTTCCAGAAGAACCTGCCCAAGGTAGATCACATGTTATGCATTATGAATGTATGTTAGAACTTCAACATTCTGTGCATGTACTCATAAATACCTCATGTGTGTCTAAGGCCACAGAGGAGGCATGGGTGAAAGAGAAGATGCCTAAGAAGTCCGGCCGCTGGTGGTTCTGGAGGAAAAGCAGTGTCAAACAGGTAGGGGCTGCATCCCAAATGGTACCCTATTCCTTATACAGTGTAATACTTAGGTCCAATAAGGCTGTGCACAAAAGTAGTGCACTATATAGGGCTCTCAAACTCAACTCTGGACCTCGAAGCCAGTTATACTGTGTTTTTTCATTGTTCCCCTCCAATCAGGGACTGATTTAGACCTAGGACACCAGGTGGCTACAATTAATTATCAGGTACACCTGATATAGGGAATAGGGTGCCATTTGTGACAAAGGGGTGTTTTTGCAGTACGCTTTAGGTCTACTGGTATTGATACTCTGTAGTACCCGTAATGAAATCAACCCTAGCTGAACTGCTTTCCTGATACTGTCATTTGTCACTTTAAACAGATGGTCCATGATTTTCACCATCTTTCCTCATGACTCTTTTTTTTGTGTGGGCAGAAAATAGTTCCATTGTGAATCCCATTGGATTTGCATTTCCGTTGTAAATTAGCCTAAGCAAATCAGAGTGAGGAGAACCATGTGCTAATTGTACTGCATAATCTTAGGAATCATTTTTTCATTTCATAAATGGGCAGTAATTCCACTAATAATCAAGGGAAAACACTAGGCCATATACAGTCAGTGTTGACATGATGACGTTTCATTAACGGGTGATTAATGTTGTCTGCTCCGCTCTCCAGTCTTCAGAGGCCAAGATGGACAGACACGAGTCCCAACACAGAGACACAGAGAGCCCTGTCCTCGATCAACAGATTCCAGCAGTGCCACAGTGAGTCAGCTTAGCACCACCCTGTCTCCCCCTGTCTGTCCCCCACCACCCCTCCCTGGCGTTGTTTCACAAGGGGAAGCCCAATTATTCACACAGTGATGTCACCCGCCTCACCCATATTCATCATTACACCAACCAATGGGAAACTATATTAGCCCTTGAAAAACAGTGATTCATAGGAAATGCCCCTGAGAACATGCATGAGGGACCCTGTTTGGGAGTCTCATCTGTGTTTTGTCTTTCTGTAGAAAATTAAGCTTGGTGACAATTCAGTGTTGGGATACTGCCCTCTAGCGGCAGCATATACAAATGCTGGATGTTAATTTTAATAACTGATGTCTAGAGAAGCGTCATTCCTCTCGTTATATTTTCAGAGTAACTACTCACTCCCCTAATCTTTACTCACATTTAGTTTAATCTTATACTGTTTTTAGGAAGTCTGATGTTGACCTGAGGTTGTTGTTATTTGACATGCAGGCAGAAAGCAGTAGACGACTCCTTCAGCGATGAAGAATCAAAAGAGCTCAACACAGTGGCACCTACTGAGCACATGCACACAGAGCTACCTCCACCAACTGGCTCGCACTCCTACATGAAGTCTCTCCGCCTCTCGTCTGACCAGATAGTAAAGAGCTTCTAACTTTTAAAGTTATATTATTTAAATCCTATGAAGTGATATTGGCACATAGAGTTGGATAGAGGGCACATCTTTGCATCCTTACCCTCATAGCTTCTGTGACAGAATGGGAAGCGCAATTGAGGGCTATTGAGGGCAAGTGCACCCTCTGTCCTACTTTTAGCACCTGTCAGTGCCCAGAAGAGATTTTGGAAACCACTTCATGTCACTCTCTCAGGCACCAGTTTATTTGTGTCTTCTCATAGGTCAGTCTGAAGCTGAGGGAGGGGCCTAATGACGTCACTTTTAGCATCACCACCCAGTACCAGGGGACGTGTCGCTGCGAGGGCACCATCTACCTGTGGAACTGGGATGACAAAGTCATCATCTCTGACATCGACGGCACCATCACAAAGTAAAGTGGCCTTCAATTCTGTTTAACTACATTACCCAGTCCGTGCCCTCAGTCTTAACTCCAAGGTTGCATCCCAAAAGTCAACCTTTTGGACCAGAACCCATATAGGGAATAGGGTGCCATTTGGGACGCAGTCAGATTCTTAGGAGACTCAACAACTGATATGGGATTAAGATCCTCTCCTGATCTTTTAATTTCTCATCTTCTGTTCGATGTTGGAGGTCTGTCTGATAATCAGATAATGTTCTTCTGTCCAAACACACGATTACACATAATTACACTTAAAGGTGAAATCTGGGATTCAAACAAAGCAGTTCTTCAAGAATCAATGGCTAGTTTACAAGTATAAAAATGTATATATCAATCCCACACTATTAAATGTAAAGGTACAAGTTGGAACCAAATAGGGTTCTTGAGAGCGATGCCATAGGGGAACCATTTTAGGGCACCAATTTATTTGTGTCTTCTAATAGGTCAAATTAAAGCTGACAGTATGCACTTTAACTGTATAGTCATTTGCATGATTCAAATCAAAACGTTTGGAGTATAGAGCTAAAAGAAGAAGAAAAATGCTTCACTGTCCTAATAATTACGAAGGGCTCTGTAAAAATTCCTTGATTTTTCTTTCGCGGGTGACTTTTCATTATCTGGATAGACACTTGTGGTTTCTAGCTAACGTTACATCAATCAAAGCAGTGGAGTGTGTAGTGAAGCAAAAGTTTAGTGGTCAAAACCATCCATCTTGGGGTGACTGGGGGGGAGCGAGTTTCACGCAACCATTTATAAACTGGTCATTTAAAAAAATATATATCTATTACAGACTAGCTAAAAAAAACTAAGTAAAAATTGACAAATTATCTAATGCACCCCCTAATTTTATTTGCTCCATGGCTCTGTGGACCCACGGCTGTTTGGCTCATCTCAGTCGTAAAGAGGAATAACTTTTCCGCTGTTTCTGATTAATAAACAGTGCCATGCTGGTGGGTGGTAACATTCAAATAAAACCCAGCCCTGAAATAATTTTCATGTCATATCAGAGGAAAAGACACCACATTCACACAGATTTGCACGACGTGGGGAGGTTGGATTTGTCACTTCAAGCCCAGATATATCATACTTTGACTAAAATGATGACTTATTGACTTAAATCTGTATGCAACATCATGGTTAAGCTCTGGTCATCATCTTTCAGCTACAAAAAGTGGATTTCTACTGGTGTGGGTTTTTATGTCTCACCAAATGCTCCTTTTTCTTAGGTCTGACGTGTTCGGCCAAATTCTCCCTCAGCTCGGGAAAGACTGGACTCATCAAGGCATTGCTAAGCTGTACCACTCAGTGCATGAGTAAGTTTGCCCTAGCCCAGGGCCTGCGTATGTATCAAGCGTCTCAGAGTAAGAGTGCTGATCGAGGATCAGGTTCCCCCTGTCCATGTTATCTTATTCATTGCGACCTAAAATGCTAAACGGATCCTTGTCAGCACTCCTATTTAAGTTGATTGATACATATGGCCCTAGAACTACCATTTATCACATCCACCACTTAGTCAATGCATGACTAATCACATTCCTGTTTCACATGGAAAAAAAATGCAATTCCAAAACATTTGAGAGCGTGGATAGGAGACGGATCTAATGTTTAAGTTATACTTCAATGTGTATTTCTTCAGGAATGGCTACAAATTCCTGTACTGTTCGGCGCGGGCAATCGGCATGGCGGACATGACCAGAGGGTACTTGTACTGGGTGAACGACCGGGGAACCATCCTGCCTCGAGGACCCCTCATGCTGTCCCCTAGCAGCCTCTTTTCTGCATTTCACAGGTACAACTCACCCTTAACTTCTCCGTTGGTTCAGTCTGCTTGGATTTGTAATAACGTTGTAATAGCATTGTAATATAGTTAGATTGCAATGCATTTTCTTTCCTCTTCTCCGCCTTTCAGAGTTAAAACTGATCTTTCAGTTCCTTTCTGGTTGTCTGCTTGGAATAGTAATAACGTTGTAATAACGTTGTAATATAGTTAAATGTCAAGGCTTTTTGATTCCTTTCTACTTAACCTTTTATCAGGGAGGTGATTGAAAAGAAGCCAGAGAAGTTCAAGATTGAATGCCTAACAGACATCAAGAACCTCTTCTACCAAAACACACATCCCTTCTACGCAGCCTTTGGAAACAGAGCAAATGTAAGCTTTGTTTTACCTTCTCATTGTGGACTTATTTTGGAATAGGATCAGAATTATGGTGATTGTTAAGACTACTCCTCTGTTTTTGGCTCAGGATGTGTTTGCCTACAAGCAAGTGGGTGTACCAGTGTGTCGGATATTCACAGTCAACCCCAAAGGAGAGCTCATCCTAGAGCAATCGAAAGGCAATAAGACTTCGTAAGTAGCGACTTCACAGGATTGTAATCATAATGACTCTTTATGTCTCTGTATGTCAGGAGTGTGGGTTTCTTGGGGAGTATTTTGGCCAGATTCAATTGCCGACAAATGCACCTTTTTGAAGGCGTTTGTGGAGATCGTCTGATGTTCGCGGAGATCACATTCACGGTAAAATGCTGTGGATGTAGGCTCAAGCGTATATGACCTTCAAAGTCTAGTGCAGTGCGCTTGTCGACAACGTGCCTTTTAATGAATCTCGACCTTGGTCAGTAAGTACAGTGACCGTTATCTAACCCCTTCCCTGTCTTTCACTGTAGCTACGGCCGACTGAGTGAACTGGTGGAGCACGTTTTCCCTTTACGCAGTAAGGAGCAGAGCGCCACCTTCAGTTTCCCAGAATTCAGTTCTTTCTGCTTCTGGAGACAGCCAATCGCTGAGGTCTGCCTTGAGGAGCTGCTCTGAAACAACCAATCGCTGATGTGCGTCTTGAGGAGCTGCTCTGATTTCTGATTGGACAGTTCCCACAGCTGTGGTATTATCAGGTATTAAGGCGATAACCAACAGACACTTCGGGTATGGTCGATGCACTTTGTGTCTTTTGGACGGGAAAGAAATCACTTGAAATCAACTGTATTTGTTGGAATCGATGTAAGCAATATTTTGTATTGCTTAATAATTGTATGGGTCTTCCCATGATGATTGCTTGTACTGCCTTAACTGATGACTATACTATGTGTCTACTGATGCTGAATTATATTCCATTGTTTAGTGCTCCACAGGTTTAATAGCGTTTCGTTGATATATCAGTAAGAACTGCGTCACATGATTGATTTAGGCACACTTTCCAATAGACTGTACAGCCTTTTTACAGTACAATGTGAAGAGAAAGAAGACAGGCGAAGTCGTAAGGTTAGTGATTTGGCTTGAGTGATAATGCACTCGCTATGTTGGGGTGTCCCGCTGTTTGGGAAGGCCTTACATTATAGTGTATGCATGCTATTCTAATTTTGAACTAAGGGCTCTCTTCAAGCCGTGCTGCGAAGGTTCAGTGTTACGGCGCGATTTGAAATTGAAAGGCAACCTTCCCGCATTAGCGGAGACGACTGCATTCACGTTAAACGCCGCAAACGTCGGCCCATTTGGAAGTTACCTTTACATTTATTTTGCGGAATCTGTAACGCTTCAGCGATACAGATTGAGTCGATCGCTAATATGTTGCGCAGATCTGCCAGTGGAACTGGCACGAGTCTTAGATACACACACATACTGTATGATAATAGATCGATTTAAGTGATCTGAGGAGGCGACGTTTTAGACAAACAGGCAGATGGCTGCAGTGAAGTTAAAGGCGATGGAAGGCCTTTCCAAAGTGTCGATGCTGCTGACACACAACACTGGAGCCTTTGGATGGAGACCGACTAATATGCACTGAAAGCACAATTATATGTTTTAGCAGACGTTTTATGGGTTAACTTTGACAGTGTTTGTGTTATGAAATGAATGCTTTATGGGATATATTTCTATTGTTATAACTTGGGTGTGTCTAGTATATTTTGAATTATTATACCATTGTATTTGATGACGTTCGGAGGTGTTGCAGAGTTCCCCAGTAACAAAGGCATTCTTTCTATGAAAGTGATATTTTGTGTGGAGAGTACACACATCTTAACACGCTGGTATTTGTTGTGTTTTTCAGTAACTGCTTTGATAGTTTTCAGTGTATCTATTAAGAGATTAATTTTACAGTTCACACACTCTCCAATCTTAAATGCCTTCACTGTTACTTGATTAAGTGTTATTTTTGAGTGTCACTATATACATTGAAGTGTATGTTTGGGATATGAATGTTTAGCAAAAAAAACAAAAATGATAAAATCTATGATTCCATGCAGATGTTTCCTATGCTTATTTCAGAAACTTGTTTTTGGGAAAGGAGGGTGTAACTTTTGGAACATCATGAACATCTTTTCACATGCCAACAATCTGTCTAAACGGAACTTAATGTTAAAAACAGTGACTTTTTTGCTGAGACCTTAAAATATTTTTTATAATGGAGTGTTGCGCCACACGTTGTTTTAGCACAAAACTATTTTCTAAAATACCTGCGATACCAATACAAATAAGTATAGTATATTACAGTGATACTTCCCCAGAGACAGATGAACTCGTGGATACCATTTTTATGTCTCTGTGTCCAGTATGAAGGAAGTTAAGATTTAGTGATGCGGACCAATGCTAACTAGCGTTAGCACAATCAATGGACATCTATGGGTACATGCTAGCATGCTAATTGCCAAAATCCCAAAGTATCCCTTTAACCATTCTATCATACATGTATAGTGATACTATTAATTAACAATAGGCCTATATAATAAAACAATAGTTAGAAACACTTATGGCCACTGTTTAGACAAAGCTTTTATTACTGGTACCAGGGGCAGAATTGAAGTTCTCTGATTCAAAACAGTTCATTTTCAGGCATTGTTCCTAAAGAACATTGTGACTCACTGGGAGGTGATGAAATACAAAGATACAAAACTGAAATACAAAACTGTGCTCGTTTTGAAGTTCTGCATCCCTTGTCAGGTAGGAAAAGGACCAGTCTATTTGTTTAACTGTAGTTCCGCTTACAATGCTATGTACAATTGATAGTCCTCAATAAAAATAGTCATTTGCAAATACCTAAAATTACACAGGTTTAAAATAAATGGTACAACAAATGTAAACAAATTGAACACACACATCAACACAAGCATACATTCAAAGATGTAATTTAAAAAAACGTTGCATTTAGAATATAATCACTAAATATGAATACTCCATGAATGGCAGTAGCCAGCCCCGTTCCCTCCATAACGATCTTATGATAAAATATTTGATACACATTTATTTTTGTATGAAAGCTCTGTCATAAGATTGCTTTAAAGTACCATCATGAGTTACAACAATACCTGTAAGGCATACCCACATCTAAAGCAGAACTAGTGTTTTAAGGTTGGAGATTTATAAGGCTACTCATTGGTGGGGGTTATCTTTTTGAGGAGGTGGGGTAGAGAAGCACGGCGCTAAACGTCGAGAGGACCTCTGTGTTCTCTGAGATAGCAAGTTTGCCTGCGGTCATGACTAAACCTGCCCTGTCTCCACGCTTCAGAGTGAGAACCAGGCTCAGGGAGGCTGAGCCTCCGCAGTCACAGCTAGTGGAGCTAGCCCCACCTCCGCCACCATTAGCAGGAAGGTAACCAGCCGTGTCCAGCCTCTGGATGCTGTGGTTGGACACAGAGAGCACTGCCTCCACCCTGGCACCTCTCTGGGCTGTCAGCACAGCAGTCAGCAGGTAATGGCCCTCCATGGGAACATTGAAGATGCCTGGAAGAGTAGGAAGAAATAAGGGAGGGCGAATATTAAAGGGGGCACTCATGTTAGCTGCATGAGGGACACAGACAAAAGTTGCCATAAATCTTGCACTGACAGTCTTGATCATTTGGGTAGCTTGCGGTTTACATTTAGGTTAGTTTGGTATCTGTGTGTGATTGGGACAGTGTTGTAGTAGTTACCTGTGTGAGGGTCGTAGTGTCCTCCATCATTCACTAACACCTTGTTGAAACGGATGATGCCCACCTCACCAGGGAAGGGCAGGAGGTTGAGACCAGCCGAGAAGGACACCCGCTCACCTGACACAGAGATACAGGGTTTTTCCAACGTGTTACAGCCTGAATTTAGAATGTATTACATTGAGATTGTTTGTCACTGCCCTATACAAACAATACCCCATGTCAAAGTGGAATTATGTTTTTCAATATTTTTTGCAAATTACATAAAATGCATTGAGTCAATAAGTATTCAACCCCTTTTGTTATGGCAAGTCTAAATAAGTTATGTAATAAGTTCCATGGACTCACTGTGTGTGCAATAATAGCGTTTAACATGATTTTTGAATGACTACCTCATCTCTGTACCCCACACATACAATTATCTGTATGGTCCCTCAGTCCAACACTGAATTTCAAACACAGATTCAACCACAAAGACCAGGGAGGTTTTCCAATGCCTCGCAAAGAAGGGCATCGATTTGGTAGATGGGCATAAAAAAAAATAAAAAGCAGCCATTCAATATCCCTTTGAGCATGGTGAAGTTATTAGTTACACTGTGTATCAATACACCCAGTCACTACAAAGATACAGGCGGCTTTCCAAACTCAGTTGCAGGATAGTAAGGAAACCGCTCAGGGAATTCACCATGAGGCCAATGATGACTTTAAAACAGTTAGAGTTCAACAGGTGTGATGATGGAAGAAAACTGAGGATGGATCAATAACATTGACAGAGTAAAAAGAAGGGAGCCTGTACAGAATACAAATAATCCAAAACATGCATTCTGTTTGCAACAAGGCACTAAAATGGCGCAGCGGTCTAAGGTACTACAACTCCATGCTTGAGGCGTCACTACAGACACCTTGGTTTGAATCCAGGCTGTATCACAACCGGCTGTGATTGGGAGTCCCATAGGGCGGCGCAGAATTGGCCAAGCGTGGTCCGGGTTTGGCTGGTGTAGGCCGTCAATGTAAATAAGAATTTGTTCTTAATTTAACTAAGGAAGTCAGTTAAGGTTAAATTTAAAAATGTTGGGGAAGAAAAGGATATTTTGTCCTGAGTACAAAGTGTTATGTTTGGAGCAAATCCAATACCATGAATAACTGAGTAACACTCTCCATATTTTTTAGCATTGTGGTGGCTGCATCATGTTATGCTTGTAATCGTTTTTCAGGATAAAAAATAAACGTAATGGAGCTAAGCACAGGCAAAATCCTTGAGGAAAACCTGGTTCAGTCTGCTTTCCACCAGACAATAGGAGATTAATTCACCTTTCAGTAGGACAATAACCTAAAACACAAGGCCAAATCTACACTAGAGTTGCTTACCAAGAAGACAGTGAATGTTCCTGAGTGGCCGAGTTACAGTTTTGACTTAAATCTGCTTGAAAAGCTATGGCAAGACCTGAAAATGGTTGTCTAACAATAACAGAGGTTGAAGAAATTTGAAAAGAACAAGCAAATGTTGCACAATCCAGGAGTGGAAAGCTCCTAGAGACTTACCCAGTAAGATTCACAGCTGTAATCGCTGCCAAAGGTGATTGATTATAACATGTATTGACTCAGGGGTGTGAATACTGATTTTATCAAGATATATTTCATTTATTTTTTGTGAATTTTGTAAAAATGTTCCTTTCACTTTGACATTATGGAGTATTTTGTTTAGATCGTTGCCAAAAACATGTCAATTAAGTCCATTTGATTCCCACTTTGTAACAACAAAATGTGGAAAAAGTCAAGGGGTGTGAATACTTTCTAAAGTAACTGTAAGTCACATTGACACAGCTTGTCCCCAAATTTGGGACACACATTCTCACTGTCATTTATTTAAAAAATAAAAAAGTGTTTATTAGGACAGATACAGAAACTCTTGTCCATAACTGACAGGAATACTACTGCTTTAATCTTAAGAGACTGCTAAATATCTTACCTGTTACAGTTAAATACGGTTTGTGCAATGACGGTCTCAGGGGAATGTGGGCAACTGTTGAAAGAGGTTCATTTTCAGAAGACTCACAATTTTATATTCATAGTAAATTAAATCAAATGAGTCAATATCACTTACCAGAAATAACTGGCATATTAGGCTGTAAAGACCCTTTAGAGGGTGGGGAAGCTGTAAAATAATCAAGATACATTTCATGAGGTTTTGAAAGAAGGTAATTCATCTTGCAAACATATACTACCTTTCAAAAGTTTGGGGTCACTTAGAAATGTCCTTGTTTTTGAAAGAAAATATATTTTTTTGTCCATTAAAATCAGAAATATAGTATAGACATTGTTAATGTTGTAAATTACTATTGTAGCTGGAAACGGCAGATTGTTTTAATGAAATATCTACATAGGCGTACAGAGGCCCATTATCAGCAACCATCACTCCTGTGTTCCAATGGCACGTTGTGTTAGCTAATCCAAGTTTATCATTTTAAAAAGCTAATTGATCATTAGAAAACCCTTTTGCAATTATATTAGCACAGCTGAAAACTGTTGTTCTGATTTAAAGAAGCAATAAAACTGGCCTTATTTAGACTAGTTGAGTATCTGGAGTATCAGCATTTGTGGGTTTGATTGCAGGCTCAAAATGGCCAGAAACAAAGAACTTTCTTCTGAAAATCGTCAGTGTATTCTTGTTCTGAGAAATGAAGGCTATTCCAAATGAGAAACTGCCAAGAAACTGAAGATCTGGGACAATGCGGTGTACTACTCCCTTTGCAGAACAGCACAAACTGGCTCTAACCAGAATAGAAAGAGGAGTGAGAGGCCCCGGTGCACAACTGAGCAAGTGGACAAGTACATTAGTGTCTAGTTTGAGAAACCGACGCCTCACAAGTCCTCAACTGGCAGCTTCATTAAATAGTACCCGCAAAACACCAGTCTAAATGTTTTAATCTACACTGTATTTGTTGTTTTAACAGACAAACAAATGTGCTTTTCTTTAAAAAACATGGCCATTTCTAAGTGACTCCAAACTTTTGAACGGTAGGGTACCTACTTGCGTGTGTGTAGGTGTGCACATGCATTTGTATTCTGTACGTGTTTTTAGCCCCTCTCCCAGCTACCCCTGTATCTCACCTGGGGCTCCAGCGAAGCCCTTGATGGGGGTCATGCTGCCGTCAGCCCCCTTGGGCGGTTTGGAAGAGATCATGATTCCGGGGGCTCCTGCCTCCCCAGTCTCTATCATATGTGGTGGTAGGGCCCCGTCTGGTATTGGCCCAATGGGCAGGACAGGGCTCTGAGGGACAGGCTTGGTCTCAGTGGGATTACCAGACTCCTCCACACCTCCATGAACGCCTGAAAAGAGTGGGTAATGACAAGCCAGGGGATAAAGAAAGGATGAAGGATAGAGCGAGGGATAAAACCCCGGACCAGTTGTGGAGAGGTCAACATGTGTTAACAAACCAGCTGGTGCCGTGACGACTCCTGACACTGACAGACAGTTGGACTCTACCAGTCTCACTTCCCCTTGTGGCAATGTTTAATTAGGGCCCAGAAACTACAATGAAGAAAAATCGTCTGGTCAAAAGAGAGACATCGGAGAATTCCTTTCAGACATTAAGGTCAAGCTTGCATTACTCTTAAACATGCTTTGTGCTTCTCGAGTGAAAGCTTTCACTTCACTTCCCAGTAAAGTCAACCTCCCAGTAAAGTCAACCTCCCAGTTAAAGCTGGTTTGTTGGAACTCATATTGAGTATGCAGGGGGCCCTAAGCAAGATTTGGTTAGGGGGCGGGGACCCCACCCACCTTGCGGGCAAAACATTTTAGTGGCCACCCTCTCTTGGCGGCAGTAGGGCCAAAAACAAATTTGTTGCAGAAATTCCTTCTTGACCATGTGAACTTTCATGTGCCTTAATTACGAACTTGTATTGGATCTGTAAATATGAAAATAAAATGTTAAGTTATGAGCCTAGTTTAGCCAAGGAGAAAGCACTGAGCTACAGTGCCTTCTGAATGTTTTCAATCCCCTTCACTTTTTCCACATTTTGATTAATTACAAAGTGGGATTAAAATGGATTCCATTGTCATTTTTTGGCAACGATCTACACAAAATATGACTTTCAAGTCTTGCCATAGATTGTCAAGCCAAAACTGTAACTAGGCCACTCGGGAACATTCAATGTCGTCTTGGTAAGCAACTCCATCCAAAGCCTAATTAATAACTTCACCATGCTCAAAGGGATATTCAGTGTCTGCTTTTTTTAAATTATCCATCTACCAATCGGTGCCCTTCTTTGCGAGGCATTGGAAAACCTCCCTGGCTACTCGACTGAGAGACCTTAAAGATAATTGTACAGTATGTGTGGGGTAAGGGGTGGGACAGTCATTCAAAAATTATGTTTACCACTATTATTCCATGTAATTTATGTGATTTGTATAGCAAATGTTTTACTCCTGAATTTATTTAGGCTTGCCATAACAAAAGGGGTTATTGACTCAAGACATTTCAGCTTTTCATTTTTCATTCATTTGTATTATTACGGGATGTTGTATGTAGATTTAGTGAAACAAAATCGCAATTTAAACTATTTTAAATTCAGGCTGTAACACAAAATGTGGAAAAAGTCAAGGGGATTGAATACTTTCAACTCATTGAAAGACAGGATTATGGATGGGGTTGACCATGCATTAACATGTTCATTCTTAAAGTGATGGGTGGCGCTAAGGCTTAAGAGGGTGTGAACTATGCTGAATGGGTGGAAACCAAAAATATTTAAATTTCACTTAAATTTGACATAAGCCCCCATAGAGCATTCTGGTCACATATCTGAGTGAGAGTTTCCAACTAAATCATAGGTGTACCCTGGAGGTCAGGCCCCCTGGGCACATGCCTGGTCAGTAATTCATCATGATTACAAGTTTTAGATAGCTGACTAGACTAAATTACCTAGCAAAAAAAAAAAAAAAGTGTTTTTTGGTTGTAATGGCTTGTGAGTTTTTTCTTATTGGCCCATTTCCTGTGTACTTTTTAGCTATAGTACATGACCTATTACACATTTTGGGGGAATTTCACTCTCTACCCTGAGTATTTTTAAGGTTTATTAGATGGGAATGATGGGGAGATAAATAGGTGGGAGACGCAGTATACGGTGATTAAACCCTGGTCTCCAGTGGGGAGGCATTATGTTCTGTATGGGAGTGTTACCCACTCAACACGGCTCTGCTCTCTCTTTCACCTTATTACTGTACTTTCTAGTCATTTTACACGAAAGAACAGTTATATTATATAGAACGGTTCTCAATACGCCTGAGAGATTCTAATTGTCATTAAACAGTGAGTAATTCCCTGTCATCAGTGACCTAAACACCACACCGCAGACACATCCACTGACAGGAGTCAAATGTTTGTGCATTCCTGACAGCCAGAGCTGAGATGACTTAAACAAACTACACATGAGTTTATCAGTTAATCATTAACCCTCTCAACATTGTTCTGGGGTGAAGTTTCCTCAAGGTACAGATCTAGGTTCATTTTCCCTTCCCACAATCCTAACCTGAACCGTTAGTGGGGAATATGCAAAACGGACCCAAGATCAGTGTGTCTAGGCAGGGGCAACGTCGCCCTACTCCTCATTATTCTCCTGAGCAGTCAATGAGATAACAGGCAACAGGTCCAAACTCTTGTCTTCAGAGGGATTAAGCTGTACATGAAAGGCATACCTGCATACCAGGCAGCCTATCCCCCACCTCAGGCAACAGAGGTCAGTCACTATAAGAGCCAGAACAACATGGTCTGGCTATTAAAACATTTATCTAGGATCATCTTACCCTCCCCCAATCCCAACCTTAACCATTAGTGTGTGTGTGGGGGGGGGGTGTAAATGCCAAACTGACCCTGAATCAGTGTCTAGAGGCAACATCACCCTACTCCCTAATAAACACGACACAGAGAGGGGACTAGAAGCAATCTGTAAAATACCACAGGAAGGAAGACTTGAGGCGGAACTTGTACATGTGTGTGTAATTTAGTGTGTGTGTGTGTGTTTAGTTTAGTTTGATTATGTGTAGCGGTCGGTTGGGCCTTGATGATTCTGACTGAAAGCCAATCTCAGCCTAAATCGCAGGGTAATGATTAAAGGATGGAGCTCTAACGTGTGCATGCACTATGATTAAAGACGTGGATGTAAACAATTGCAGCTGGGGGCCCCTGGTTTTAACTGTGGACCTGGAGGGAGTGTTACAGTGTATCCAAGAAATCCTACAGTCATATATATGCCATTTAGCAGACGCTTTTATCCAAAGCGATTTACAGTCATGCATCCCGGGAATCGAACCCACCAACCCTGGTGTTACAAGTGCCATGCTCTACCAACTGAGCTAGAAAGGACCACAGACTTACAGCCAGCCATTCCCTCCACCAGTCTGAGGATATATAAGAATCCCTGTGATATCCTATGTTCCGTACCACATCAGTTTAGTCTACTTTCAGGGGGAAAAAAGACAATTGAATATCTTCATATGAAGAAGAAAAAAATATATATATATATTTTTTTTTACTCTGTCGGGGTCTCAACTTACGCCTGAGATGGAATAGAGTTGGAATAGCAGAATACACAAGGTGCAATTTATCCTATGTCATGTCAGTCACTGATAGTCTGTCAATTCTATGCCAGCTAACATTTTCTAGAATGCCAAGTTAGTTTAGTGGCCAGCTATCATGGTCAAATTACCGGCCATTGATTTTGTCAGTCTCACTCAGACACCGTATTAAAAACGGCAATCATTATCCCTACAACACATGGCAAAATGTGTAGAATTGCACGAAATTAACTCTAAAACTAGATGTGGTTATGGATGTGGGTACGCAGACCCGCAAGAAACTGTGGCCCCTCGATGAGTTCAGATTTCTTTGGGGCCCCCACCCCCATCAAAATAAAACAAAGGGCTAGATGGTGGTTTTAGCAAGAGAATAAAGTGACATGCTTTATTGCAGTGGGAGCTCAGAGATTGACTGTGCTGTGCATCATCAGGTCCTAGCTTGTCTCTGGACTATCTACCTTTTGCCAAAGCACATAGGAACCTGGTCAAAAGTAGTGCACTATAATGGTGATTAGTGCGCCATTTGGAACACTTGACGTCCTGCCAGGGTTATCACGCTTGGCCTGTGTGTCTGTAACCCTACAACCTTGGTTATCTGTCAGAGGATCATCGAGGCAGTGGAAGAGGCAGAAAAGCATGCTAGCTTCTCTCTGTATTGTGCATAACTGAACTCTTAAGTGTTGTGTTGTCTGGACTTTCAGCAATGAAGAGTTAACAAGGGTGAGTATATTGCATGTGTGGTTCTCACAGGCAAACATGGGCATGCACACACGTACAACCATGTACACACACAATGCTAATCTCTAGGGAGTGATTGATAGGCTCAGGGGACACCACATTAGCCGCTTGGTTGTGACTAATGGTTTGGTAAATTGCCCTAATTAAACTACACTTTTGATTAAGCGAACAAAACATATTTTTCCCGAGCACAGGTGGATAGTCTGGCCCTGTAAAATACTGACAATAGGGGCGATTTCATGCCAGCATAGCCTGAAAATATTTGTCGTATCTCAGATTGTTTTGGCAATTTTCACATCAAAACTTAATTGGGAGGAAGCATGTTTGACATGCTTTTTAAATTTACATCACAAATGATTTGAGAATACCATGATGAAAGTGGCCATTTTAGACCCTTTTAGAACTATACATGCCTCCTGTAAGATCCTATTATCCGTACATGATACAGACAACATCTTGGTGTTATTATACTCCTAATAGTGTGCTCTAACAATTCATCATGATTTCTGTCTTAAATGGCTTATGATACAACTGTAAAAAGCATGTCTAACATCCTTCCTCCCAGGGAAGTTTCTATGTGAGAAATGCTAGAATAATCTGAGATACCAAAATAATGTTCCAGCTACACTGGCGTGGAATCTCCCGGTAGAGCACCACACCAGTGAACACAAACATAAGTACACCAGACAAATCTATTAGCAGTTTTAGACTTTAGATTTTCAGACCGGTCTTCAAGCCAAGCTAAATCTGGCGCTTGTCAAGCTGGAAGTGTCAGTCATTGAGCAGCCAAACACCATTTTAGGAAAATCTGATGTTTCCTTTCAGCAATCAATATATCTATTATCTAAACCATTGAGGAAAGTTGAGGGTTCCAATTCATGTCCCGCCCATTCAGCTCTTACTCAGTCTCTGAGTTTAGGAGGAAGGGTGTGTATGACGTCATGGCAGTACATGTGGCTCAGGGGATAGTCTTGACCGTGTCTGTGTCCCAAATGGCACCTTATTCCTTATGTAGTGCCCTACTTTTGACCAGTGTCCATAGGGCTCCCCATAAGGCTCTGGTCAAAAGTAGTGCACTATATACGAATAAGGTTCCATTTGGGATGCAGACTGTGTTTATTTAAAGAGAGACTGGGCCAGGCCAGTGTGTTAAACATATTCAACAAAACCAGAGAAAGAGGAGGCAGGGAGATATGGAGAAAGAGAGAGGGAAAATAAGATCACTGAGGGGGAAGAGTAAGGTTGAAGGAGGCTGTGATGTCATGTCAACCCAGTAGCGCCTGGTCTGAACCCGGTCCACTCTGCTCTCGAATAACAAACCTTCTTGGTTCCTGTAAGTGGACAATTGATAAGCCAGTGACAGAGGTCCCTATAAATGGACAGCACTTTCCACTTCCTGATAAGTAGCGATAGTCCGCTGTGCACGCTAAAGACCAGTCCAGGACAAAAGAGGAGCCGTGAGCCAAGTATGAGCCAATGATATCCCAATGTGATCCATGTGATCCATGGTAAAGCAGCATCCAGTCAGGAACATATGACAAGCGAAATGCCCTCTAAGGGCAAACATTGAAACATTCCAGCTGACAGAATAATGATTTTAAATATAAGTTATTACTATAATAACAAGTGAATGGCGGGGTACTGACACTTAATTTCTCAGAGTCTCCGAGTGCATGCTTCGCACACGGGTTGAAACAGTGACTCCGATCCAAAGTCTGTCCTTGTGGCTTCACAGCCAGGATCAGGCCCCTTCCCCATTGGACTCCCAGACCAGAACATGCAGAGCTGCTCTGTAAACCAGTGAGTCATACAGAGCTGGATTCAGAAGAAGAGACGTAACCCTCATAAATGTTATGGAGTGTGCTTCCAGCTCCCTTATTCCCAGCTGTGGACCTCATCGGAGTCCAGTTGAGTTCCCCTGGGCCCATGTTTACAAAGAGCCAATGTTTACACTAGTTATCTACAGTGACCAAGGATATGGGGGTTCTGAACTCTCAGATGACCATGAAACAGCAAGGCTAGTCTTAACAAAAATATAGTTATTTAGTTATTACAGAGTATAGGTCTTCACGGGTTCCAAAAAGTTGAACCCGGACAGACCCGAGGGCAATCAGACCAGATTGGACCAGTGACAAATAAATGACATTTATCAGCCAAGTTGCTCTTCTGGTTAATGAATAGGTCTTTATATGTTGTCTAAACCTTCTATAAGTCAATAAATGCACCTTATTAGCGTACAATAAACATGCAGAGCTGTGGTCACATAGACCCAATGACAATCAAATAGGAACCAAATTGGACCAGAGGGACAAAATAGAATGTTGGAAACCTGGTTAGAGACATACACTAACAGATCCTACATTAAATACACATTACTAGGCATGATTTAAATCAACAACCTTAAGCACCCAAAATGGGCTCCAGCTGCAGCTCTGAGGATTATCTTACTAGCACCATTTGATTGTAATTTCCAGTTTGTGCTATTGGAACACCTTGATGATATATACTGTGGTGTAACCAGTACGAAACTAACTTAGCAGGAGAGCACTGACGTGGGGGAAGTGTAGGTTTAAGAACAAATGAGAGGTATAACCTGGATAATTGGAATAATCATGCACATTTTAAGCAAGCAAAGTGGTCAATCTTATTTAATCTTTAGCCTAATAAACTGTGTATGATTTTCTAAGTTGTAGTGGTAGGAAAACAAAGCATCGCGACCGCAAGTTTACTTCGACATGATGGTTATTGTGACTCCTGTTTGCCACATCTTCAATTTAAGTCTAGAAGACGGTGTGTGCGCTCAGACATGGAGAGAGGCAAAGGTCATTCCACTACCCCAGAGTATCAGAGCACACTATTAGTTGTTAAAACAGCCAACCAATCAGCCTGTTAAAAATTTTGGGAAAACATTTGTTCAAATGCAAAGTTATTTTACAGAAAACAAGTTAACAACAGACTTTCAACATGCTTATAAAGAAGGGCACTCCACATGCCTGGCACTGACACAAATTACTGATGATTGGCTGAAATAAATTGATAGTAAGAAGACTGTGGGAGCTGTTTTGTTAGACCTCAGTGCCGCTTTTGATTTCATTGATCATAACCTATTGCTGAAAAAAACTTAGGTGTTTGCATTCTCTGCCTTATTATGGATTGAGAGTTACCTATTTAATAGAACACAGAGGGTGTTCGTTAATGGAAGCCTCTCTCATGTACCGCAGGGCAGCCAACTAGGGCCATTATTGTTTTCTGTTTTTACAAGTGACCTTCCACTGACTTTGAATAAAGCCTGTGTGTCCGTGCATGCTGACTACTCAACAATATACACGTCGGCTGCAACAGTAAAATAACTGACACCCTTAACATAGAGCTCCAGTCAGATTTAGAATGGTTAACTAAGCAATAGGCTGGTGCGAAATATCAAAAAAACAAAAAACATAATTTTTGGGACAAATCAGTCACTCAACGCTAAACCTCATTTAGATCTATTATTGAATGTGGTTATTGAGCAAGTTAAAGAGACTAAACTTCTGGAGTGTAACCCTAGATAGCAAGCAGTCATAGTGAAAACATATATACTCAATGTTTGCCAAAATGGGAAGAGGTCTGTCCATGATAGGGCGTTGCTCTACCTTCTTGCCATCTCAGTCGACTAAACAGGTTCTATGGGCCCTAATTTTGTCACACCTAGACTACTGCCCAGCCTTGTGGTCATCTGCGGCAAAGATGGACATAGTCAAATTGCAGTTTGTCCAGAACAAAGCAACACGTATCGCACTTAGATGTACATGGAGGGAAAGTGTCATTAACATCCATGTCAGATTTCCTGGCTTAAAGTTGAGGAGAGATTGACTGCATCACTATTGGTCTTTGTGCAAGGTATTGATGTGTTAAAGGTACTGTCTGTTCATGCAGTTGGCACACAGTTTGGACATGGCATGCAACCAGAGGACATGCAACCAGAGGTCTCTTCCCAGTTCCCAGGTCCAGAACAGAGGCTGGGGAATGCACAGTATAAAATAGAGCCATGACTACATGGAACTCTGCCATCCCAGGTAACTCAAGCTAGCAATAAAACCAGTTTTTTAAAAACTGATTAAAGAACATCTTACTGCACAATGGGGACTGTGAAGAGACACATCCATTTTATTTATCTTGTTTTATAATTTGCACTGTATTATACCTAGATAATGTGTGTATGTACTGATATGTAGGCTGTGTGTGACGTTTTAAATGTATTTCAGTACTTGACTAATAATGTTCTGTGCTTAGTAAAATGTCATGTTTCATGTGGACCCCAGGAAGAGTAGCTGGTGCTTTTGCAGCGGCTAATGGGGATCTTAATAAATACCAAATCTCTGTGTCAAGTCTTACCAGTGTTCTCAGGACTGGTGGTTAGATGATGGAGGTCCTGGGTGATGACTGAGAAGTGGTCCTGGAGGTTCTGATATGTTCCCTTCAGTCCTTCGATGTCCTTGGTGTGGGCAAGCAGGGTGTCGTTGATCTCGCTGACACAGTTCCACATGCCGGTCACGTGCTTGTTCAGCCCCTCTTTGATCCTGTGCAGGCTGCTGGAGATGGGCTCCAGCCTGCTGCACATGTTATCCAAGCTGGCAACCCGGGCATCTACAGTTGTAACGTCCAGAGCTACGCCCTCGGTCCTGTTCCTGCAGTGATCTGCCTCGGACCTCACCTTCTGTCCCAGTTCCTCTAGCCGGGCCCTTAGCTCCTCTCTCTGGGCCAGGTGGAGCTCCAGCAGGTCCCTGGCATCATGGGCCGGCCCACGCTGCTCTGGCAACAGGTGTTCAGTTGCTGGAGCTCCAGGGACTGCCGGCTGAGAGATATACCCAGGGCCGATAGAGAGCCCTCTTGTCCTCCAATACGCTCGCTGAGAGCTCCCAGCTCTCCCCGCACATCTTTAAGATGAGCACTGAGAGAGACACCCAAGTCTGACAGAGAGCCTTCCTGCACTCCAATACGCCCACTGAGAGCTTCAAGTGCTTCTTCCACACCTGCAAGACTGGCACTGTGGTTCAGAAGCTGCCCTTGGAGCTCCAGGGACTGCTGGCTAAGAGAGAGCCCCAGGGCTGACAGGAAGCCCTCCTGTCCTCCCATACGTCCTTTCAGAGCCCATAGCTCTTCCTGCGTATCTGTAAGACTGGCGGTATGGTTCAGGAGTTGCCCTTGGACAAACTCCTCCATGTCTCCAAGACTAGCTGAGTGGCCTTTCATGCTAGACTGCATGGTGTCTAGGCTGGTTTTGTAGACCTGGAGGTTATTTTGAATGCTCTCTATGGCCAGTTGGTCAGACTTGCACTCTGTAGAGCACAGCTGGTCAAGGGCATTGAATCTGTCCTCCAGAGCCTGAACGCTGGTCTTGTGAGAGGTCACCTCACCCGGCAGTGCCTCCAGCCCAGCCTGAGGCCTAGATAGGGGGCTGCTTATCTCCACCAGTAGACTGGTGACCCGGTCCTCCATGGAGCTCATCCTTTCCTCAATGGCCTTCTTCAGGTTTGTAGCCCCCTCTGCCCACTCTCTCCTCAGCTTCTCCTCTAGGAAGAGAATGTGCACTTCCACGCTCCTCTCTGACATGTTTAGATGGGCCTCCAGCTCTTCCACATGGGGCAGGAGTTGGTCAGGCTCGTGCTTCTTCTCTAGGCTGGACTGGAGTCTCGGCTGGGCCCCGGAGACCCGGAACAGCTCCTTCTGCAGCTCCTGCAGACCTGGTGGGGTTCCGTCTCCCCTAAGCAGACCAGGCAGCTCATTCTTGAGGTCCTGGATCTCCTTGCGGAGGTCCATCTCCTTGGACTCGAGGAGCTCGGTCAGGCTGAGGTAGCTGTTCTCCTGGAACTCAGACTGCTCCTGTACTGACAGAATCTTATAGTCACACGAGTTCTTCAAGTCCGACATCTTGATCTCCATGCCCTCCATCATCTCGTCCCTTAGGGCGTGAAACTTTGCATCCACGTAGGCACGCAGGGCCGCGTCATTGGCCGGGAGAGCCGGAGGGGGTGTGGCCAGAGGGGCCTGTGTGGCCTCCATTAGCAGACGTAGCTGTCCGTCATGGTGGTTGACCCTGGAATGGAGGTCATCCAGGGTGTTGCTCTTGGTGTTGAGGGTGTCTGTGAGGTTGTTGATCTTGTTTGTGAACTCGTCCATGTCCACCATTTTGTACTCCTTTTCCAGGGAGAGGTCCTGCAGAAGCATGCTCTGCTGCTCGCCACGCACGCTTTCCGGCTGCCGCAAGTTGTTGAGCAGCGTGACCAGCATCTTGCTGGCGTCCTCCTGCAGATCCACCCTCAGGTTGGCAGACAGGCTGGTCATGGCTGCCTGCATGTCCAGGACCTGCTGTGACAGACGCTGCACTTCCTCCTCCATCTGCTGTGTCGTTTGACTCCCTCCCTGGCTCGCCACTTGGCCACTCACCCCCCCCTGGCCTGTCTGACCTCCTGGCTGCCCCTCTGCCCCCAGGGGTGGCCACCCTGACCCCACGCCTGCTGCCCCGGACCTACAGAGGGAAAATCCAATGGTTAGGATAAGTCCTCTTTTCTACTAGGGAACCCATATTTATTATTGTGGTTTAAATCTATGCTTTACATTACTACAGTAGTAGAGTAGTGAAAAACATTCCTAAACGAATCATATGACCAGACTAGCATACTAGTTATGTATGGGTTGTGGTCAGGTATGTGTCTCTAAAAGGTGAGGTAGGTTTAAGCAGCTCTCTTACCCTGTGTCTCTGCGATGTGTCCAGGGGCAGGAGGCGGGTTGGACTGAGGCCCCAGGACTGTCTGACGGGACGTTACACCTTTCAGGTCTTTGCAGTCATGACCCTGGTACC
Source organism: Oncorhynchus masou masou (assembly GCF_036934945.1). Taxonomy (NCBI): domain Eukaryota; kingdom Metazoa; phylum Chordata; class Actinopteri; order Salmoniformes; family Salmonidae; genus Oncorhynchus; species Oncorhynchus masou. The sequence goes on from NC_088239.1 coordinate 27,807,410, forward strand.
CTGGACAGCACCTCCACTCCAGCTCTGTCACCAGCTTATAGCCAACCTTATACATGGGGCGGAACTGGGTTCGATACCTGGAAAAAGGAAAAGGTAATATGGCAAAGAAAGAGATGACCTAAATGTGCATTCACATTTTCTATAATGAATGATAATGATATTCATATTTAAACACAGATTTAATCAATAAATCTAACCATATGACCATTGGGAACACACGCTCAAAAGGAAAAACCTGCAACAAGACAATCTAGCAATTATGTTCACAACATAAAACGCCCTCAATGTTATTCTCCACTGAGCTTCTGCTTTCAAAGTTTCAATGGACATTTCCTAAATGTGAGTAATGTGAGCAATGCTTTGCCAAGTTACAACTACGCTTGAGCAGTGACCCCTCTCCAGGAGAGCAGTATAGGCCTTGGAATCCCAGCAATAAAGATCTGTTTATGACAACAGCCTCCAGATGGGCTAGCTAGCCAGTCACACTCCTAATGCATCATGCACTCCTTTTAACGCTGCTTAATATTTTCCACCATTTACACCCTGTCAAATGTGGAGCCACGCTTCGTCACTGGCCCCAGGACATGTTTCCCAACACGATGCTCAATAATAACACATGAAAGCAGCCAACCCAGGGAGAAATGTGTCAGATGCCTCTGACTGATGTTGCAAGGGGGGGGGGGGGGGCGTAACTGTGCCAATACAAAGCAGATGATTATTTACAGTTTAGCTAAATATATAGCGTTTTCATCATAGCTACACAATCTTTAATTCCCCTCATCTTCCATAAGGCTCAATGGGATCACGGACATGTTTCTTGTCCCAGACAATGACAAATAGACCATAACGGATCAGTCAATCAAACTCACTGGTTCTCATAAACATCTCAATCACTTGCAGATGATCTGTCATAAATACGGAATAATCTGAGGATCTGAAAGGGTGACTGCAGATTACAGAAGATAATGGGACAGGTGTGTCCAGAGGATAACTACACCTACTCAGTGCTTGTGACCCTCTGCTACTGCAGTGCAGTGATAAACTAGCCGATGGAGATCATGAATACAGTAGCCGACATTAACAGCTGACCAGTTATTTTCTTTGCTGATATTATAAAGCACTTTACACAGGTTTATTCAGAATGCCGATAAACAATGCAATCATGTGATGGTGTTTTAAATACTAGGCAGAGGATGGGACAATGGTCATGGATCCTAAACATTATTGGTTGATATGTGGAAGTATTCTTAACATTCAAAGTAATCAATAGTGTTCAAAGTCAACTTTCTTTAATGATGTTGAGTCACTGCTGTAACACCGCTCTCGAGACCAATAAAAATAGCAGCACCCCACCCTCTCGAGCGAGCCTCTTGGGCCACTTACATCACTTGTTGCGCGCAGTTGAGTTGATGCATCTGGCAAGGCGCAGACTCCGGCTGCACAAAGCTCTCGGTGCCACCCACGACCGCATAGCTCACGTTCTTGTGCACGACGTATGCACACCAGTTTCTGAAAAATGGAATTATTGAGTCACACAAAATGACGAAAACAATTCAGCCTATGAAAGAGGAACGGTGAAGTCCTTGAAGTAAAATAATCTAATCATTATATAGGCCTACCATAAATGTGTTGATTTCATTATTCTATTAAATTGCAGTGACATTTTTATTGAACTTTTTGTTGTTGTTGCCATTGGCCTATTTTAAAAACAAATAACGTGTAAGCCCATAAGTATGTGCTTTTTTTGTTCTAATTTCAATGAAAAATAAATTAATATATATTTCAGAATAGGCCTACAGTAACAATAAAAATCCATAAAACATGTAAATACTCTAGACAATTTAGACTATTGGAGTCTCCAATAATATAACCATACATTATCAGTCATAACTATAGACAAATGTCTTTGATTATACATACAGTTCAAACAACTATGAAAACTTCACTCACTTATTCCTCTGTCGTTGTTCTGAGCCAGAGTATGCGCTTCCCTGGAACATGTTATACCGTGACGGCGTTCCATTGATAAATGGAAAGGTGAGCAATAAGGGAAATAAGGCAGTTTTTAAGACGAATCCGGTGGGAAGGCACTTCATTTTAATACAACGGAAAAAAGTAGACAAATATTAAACATGTAAGCATTGAGGTTAGACGTTTGGTCCCTCTCCTAGCAGCAACTCGAAAGGCTGATAATGCAAACTTTCTTCCAGGGTACAGCAGCCTGTGACGTGACGTTCGGGGTACAGCGAACCCCCTTCACCAGCGCTCCTCACTCCCAGATAGTAAAATGCGCTCCCAGCAGAAGTGATTAAATCCCGTTTCGTAGTTTCCTCACTCATCTGCTTCAGTTTGTATCGGAGATCATGTTCCCTGCTTTCTCGAAAAATACTTGAATGTGGTTGATTGCATGCATGCAACTCTAGTGACAAAGTGCCCAAAGGAACGCTTTCATATCCAGCCCACTGGATAATGTAATACAGTGCTTTACACCAGGTTTTCCCAAACTCGGTTCTGGACCCCCCGCTTTGCAAACATGTGAGAGTGTCAGACTAGCATCACTTTATTGTAAGTGATATATCTTTTAGCAAACATGTTTTATTGATATGCGGGTGTCATATGACCATCACCTTCAGATCGGCGGGGACACTGACTAAAGTACTACTCATACAAAACTTCGAACAAAACCTAAAGACACTTTTTAGAATATATGCCAAATGATTGAGTGTGCATTGAAATGAGATCATAGTGTTATAGATACATTTGATTGAGTGTCATTTTAGACGTAAATTTAACCGAATAAAAAACGAGTTGGCGCACACCCAAAAATCATATTTTATGTGTAGGTGCGAACAGCGAAAAATCTATAAACTAAAGAAATAGTCGCACTTCATATAAAGTCTTATAAATTGATATATTCTTTCTCCAGCTTATCAGCGTACACCCAATATGTTCCCACTGTTGATACTTATTATGCATTATAGTTTAACCAAAATATTACATGTAACAAAACCAAATGAAATAAGTAACAATTAAATGTGAAATAATTTGTTTAATTCTATGTTGATGCTAATATTAAATTGTTTCCATATAAGAGCCTAATAAACTCAGCCAAAAAATAAATGTCTTCACTGTCAACTGCGTTTTTTTCCAGCAAACTTAACGTGTAAATATTTGTATGAACATAACAAGATTCAACAACTGAGACAAACTGAACAAGTCCCACAGACATGTTACGAACAGAAATTGAATAATGTGTCCCTGAAAAAAAAGGGGGGGGGCAAAATCAAAAGTAACAGTCAGTATCTGGTGTGGCCACCAGCTGTAAAGAGTACTGCAGTGCATCTCCACCTCCTGGACTGCACCAGATTTGCCAGTTCATGCTGTGAGATGTTACCCCACTCTTCCACCAAGGCACCTGCAAGTTCCCGGACATTTCTGGGGGGAGAATGGTCCTAGCCCTCACCCTTCCAATCCAACAGGTCCCAGACGTGCTCAATGGAATTGAGATCCTGGCTCGTCGCTGGCCATGGCAGAACACTGACAATCCTGTCTTGCAGGAAATCACACAACGAGCAGTATGGCTGGTGGCATTGTCATGCTGAAGGGTCATGTCAGGATGAGCCTGCAGGAAGGGTACCACATGAGGGAGGAGGTCGTCTTCCCTGTAAAGCACAGCGTTGAGATTGCCTGCAATGACAACAAGCTCAGTCCGATGATGCTGTGACACACCGTCCCAGAATATGACGGACCCTCCACATCGATCCCGCTCCAGAGTACAGGCCTCGGTGTAACGCTCATTCCTTCAACGATAAAACCATCATCAAATCAGACCATCATCCCTGGTGAGACTTACCCACGACCTATCAGTGAAGAGCACTTTTTGCTAGTCCTGTCTGGTCCAGCGACGGTGTGTTTGTGCCCATAGGCGACGTTGTTGCCAGTGATGTCTGGTGAAGACCTGCCTACCAACAGGCCTCTACAAGCCCTTATTCCAGACTATTGAGGACAGTCTGAGCACTGATGGAGGGATTGTGCGTTCCTGGTGTAACTCGGGCAGTTGTGGCCATCCTGTACCTGTCCCGCAGGTGTGATGTTCGGATGTACCAATCCTGTGCACCGTCTTAGGCGTCTCGCAGTAAAGACATTACAATTTATTGCCCTGGCCACAACTGCAGTCCTCATGCGTCCTTGTAGCATGCCTAAGGCACGTTCACACAGATGAGCAAGGACCCTGGGCATCTTTATTTGTGTTTTTCAGAGTCAGTAGAAAGGCCTCTTCAGTGTCCTACGTTTTCATAACTGTGACCTTAATTGCATACCATCTGTAAGCTGTTAATGTCTTAACGACCGTTTCACAGGTGCATGTTCATTAATTGTTTATGGTTCATTGAACAAGCATGGGAAACAGTGTTTAAGCCTTTACAATGAAGATCTGAAATTCTTTGGATTTTTACAAATTATATATCTTTGAAAGACAGGGTCCTGAAAAAGGGACTTTTTAAAAAGCCATGAATTATTGCTTAACAGTTTCACACAATTCTAATTAACTTAATCACGACACACCCCTCACTATTAACATTGGTTGCACTAATTACACCGTCCACATAACCTGGTTCATGCATTCATGACATTACCCTGAAGGCAGTGATGCTGAAACATTGGTGATTTACCCAATAAATTACTGTGAGTTCATATATGGTGTGCGACTCTTTATTTTTATAGTTTGAGGTCACTTTAGCATCAGTCAGCCAAATACGGATTCATTCAAAACATATATCTTGTAGAATTTTCACAAACACACCTAATTCCTAAGTGAAAACACATTTATAAACAATTTATAAAATATTTTTTTTTAATAAAAAAATAAAAATCTTTGTACATTGTCCAAAACCTACCTTCCCCTCTCAAAACACAGTTAATTGTAAACTGGACAAAAAGAAATAAAGTTAATCTAAATACCGGTCACTTCATATTGCTGCCATCTACGTTTAAATGTGTAAAAAAAAAAAAAAAACACCAACCTGCTGAACAAATGAATGAAAATGCATGAAGAGACTAACTCTTCAGACTCCGACATGATGTAGATGGCATGGTACAACACTCTGTTGTACATGTCAAATGGAATTGAAAACGGACATTTATGTTGCTCAAAAAACGGGAAATCAATAGTCTTGTTTTAATAACTTCCGCCTCGTCCTCTTGGTTACCATACCGGACGATTCTCCGGCCTTGTCAAGACTCCGTTTCACCCCAATGGCGGAAGGCGTCCGAACTGGAGTACTGGCTGTACAAAAACACAACCGACAACATACCTTTCACATTTAAAAAAAATAGCAAAGTAAATCCCTCACAGATTAAAACAAAGCGACAGGAAAATAATGTAGGGGTCACCTAACAATGCTCTTTAGGGCCTTGG